>NC_135645.1:25094848-25397878 GCF_053574225.1 Canis aureus
ATTCACTTGGGATACATAAATGCATCTTTTTCAATTTTTTCCGAGGTTTATATGCTCATCAAGGGATACAAGACATGGCACACGGAAACTTAAATATTTTGTGTTGTTCAATACACAAAATACTCCAATACTCCAAATACACAAAATACTCTAATACAGTAGGCACTATCCACGTGTGGCTATTTGATTTTAAATTTAAGGAGATTATAATAAAATAGAATTTAAAAATTCAGTGTCTTAGTTGCATTAGCCACATTTCAAAGGCTCAGTTGCCGCTATGTGATTGGTGGCTATCACACCAGCGAGCTCAGATAGAGCACATTTTATCACTATGGAAAATCCTAGCAGACAGCTCCGATTTCTTCAACATGATAGTGTACAGGCAACATGTAAGTGACATTTATAGCAACTGCTTGTCAGTTGAGAATAGAGAGAAGGATCAATGAAGGCTACAATGTTTGGGAAGACTTTAATAAGACCTTGAATTTATGGTTATTTTGACCAGTATAAAGAACAATGGGGGGACATTCAGTAGAGAAAAGGAGAGAGGATGTTTGGGGGAATAATGACTCTTGTGGCTCAGGTCAGATTCCTGCTATAGACTGGAGAGGGATGAAGCTGGAAAGATGGATTGGGCTGAGAGAGATTGAGGTGCTTGACTGGCAAGCTAAGGTGTCTGTGCCATGTTTCATAATGTCACGAATATTTCAGAGCAGAGTACTGACAGTCCTGGGACAGTGGCACCACCCAACAAATAATTTTTCCTTATGTGATTTAGTAGAGAGAAGGCCAGTATTTAATATTAGCATACCAATGGGAGTTCATCTTGTGCACCAGGGTTCTAACATTGTACAGAAAAGTGTAACCCTCGTAACACTATATGTATGGGCACAAGTGTAAATAGACTTGGTAAAATTGTGTTTTCTTGGAACAATCTATGGGGACAGAGAAAAGTATATGTAGAGACTTCTCATTTACCGATCACTGTTTTCTATTCCCTGGTCCCTTTTTTTCCTTTCCTCCCTTTTCACTTTTATTAGGTTCCTCTTATGTGTTAAGTACTGAGGATGCAGAGATCAACGAGGCCGGAATCCTTCTACAAGGAGCTCACAGTCTTGCACGTAGAACACGTCCACTTCTACAGCATGGCCATGGCCATGCCAGGGCTGTGCCCGGAGAAGGAGGGAGCACAGTGGAGGGACACAGTGCCACCTGGGGCAAGTGGGTTGGAGACACGCCTTCTCAAAGCTGAAGATACCTGATCTGAATCTTGGAGGAGGAGTACAAATTAATTCAGTAGATTAAGTAGGGAATACTACAGGCAGAGAGGGGAGATCAAGTACAAAAGCAAAAAAGAAAAAGAAAAAAAAGGATGCAGAATGTGACCATATGAAAAGAACTAGCCCTTGTTTCTTCCTTTGTCTTTGGCGTGACACGAAGGAAGGGCTCAAGGTATACTTATTTTCATATAGACCCTCACTGCCGGTTAAGCAGCAGGTGTAGACAATATAGACATTTTTCTAGGTGACTCACACGGCCTGAGGGAATCGCTGAGGTTGTCTTGCCTCTCATCATCTGGCTATGGATGATAATAAAAGTAACGCCAAAGAGAAAGATCTGACAAGCCAGCTTCAAGTTCGTTTAATGTGCTGTAATGCCTTTGTTCCGTCTGTTCCTCATATCATCATGGGAATTTCTACTGCCTCAGGAATGACATGCTAGGTTGTCACTCTGTCTCCTAAACTGATGCCAAGCAACTTGGGATCACTTTGGGAGAATTTATGGAGAAACCTTAGCCCTTACAAATTACTCGAGGGAGAAATGATAGCCTTTTTTTTTCTTTTTTGGTTTTGGTTTTTCTAGTTACAGAGCCCTTACTTTTTTGGCTCCAAAATGACAGCATGCTTTTAGGAAAAAATACAGAAAAGAAAAAGAAATTAAAATCACAGTATTAAACAAGAAACAGAGCCAGTCGGCAGTGTCTAGGAACAGAGCCACTGGAATTCTCTCACTTTCTTTATGAGTCAGAGGCATTGTCACAGGGAATTGATATTTTTTTCTCTCTTTTATGACACTAGAAGACACCACAAAGGCAGTGTGAGGAGCAGGAAGGGTATAAAGTTTGCGGTGTGACTTCAGTGGGAACGCTAGCTCTGCCACTTGCTGGCTGTGTGACCCTGGGCAGGTTGCCTGACCGAGTAGAGGCTCCATTTCTCTCATCTTCAAATTGAGAATAATACTACTCTTGTAGGGTTGATTTAAAGAATAGAGATAACGACATAATGTCTCATCCTGTTAGACACTTAATCAATCATATCTATTATTATAACTACTAATGATGAGTTTGAGTTGCTCCTTTGGATGACTGTGAGAAGAGGATGCTCCATTCTGACACTTTTAGGCATTACCCCTGTGAAAGGAAAAGAAAATTCCCAGAGTATGGCCCTAAAAGAAATAGGGAATTTCACAGGAGTTGGAGGTCTGAGTGTCATCAAAAAACCAAATAATCCCTTATATAAGCAAGATAGACTAGAATACCAGTAAGTGTGATCCTATTATAGGAATGAGCTCCCTGTTTATGATGAGAAAGTAAATGCTCAAGGAAGAAGTCTGGCTAATGACCTTAGTCATTAATAGTGGTTAAGGTGAAGCAGAATTATCAGATCGGAGATTGTTGAGCTGATTTGTGAAGTTATGTAGGCCCCTTGTTTACTGAATTTATTGCTTATTATGGTCATTTCTCTATACATACTCTCTAGACAATGGGAAAGAAGAAGGAAGAGATCATTTCATATCTGTCCAATCTTCCTTCCTTCCTTCCTATCATCTACTTATCTTTTTAGATTTTTAAAACACTTAAATTATTCTGGTATTTCTGCTATTTTGTTATGAAGAACTGAGTCACTGAACATGTTCATGATGAACGTGTTCATCTTCTTTTGTTCCTCTTTTATGTGGGTTTGGAAATTACACTGAAATTGTTTCTCACTTTATGGTTTGACATAGTACATAACCTACACTGACACCCAATGTGTTTTACATAATAACTAGCAACACTGAAATTACCATGTCCTGGTAGATCTTAAAATAATGAAGTAGGACACTGATTTCTAAACTGTTCCCAAGTTGTTCCATAGAATACCAGTCCCAAGAGATGCTCTCAGGTTGGCAGGTTTATCAGCAAATAAGTTTAGGGCACACACTTTTGAAAAATGAAAATATTAGCATATTAAGGTCTTTGTGACACTTGCAGTGAATTAAACTGATCGTATTGTTTCAATGAGTATTTCTAAAATTATTTGACCATAGAAGCTTTTTCTGTATAAACACATATTAATATCTCAGGTACTACTGTTTTTGAAACACAACTTGGGAAAATTCTGAAAGAGCAATATTTCAGGTTTTACATAATACAACATCATTATTAAAAATATCATCTTTCTTTAGTTAAAATATAATTTTATTTATTTATTTTTAAAGATTTTATTTATTTATTCATGAGAGACACGGAGAGAGAGGCAGAGACACAGGCAGAGGGAGGAGCAGGCTTCCTGCGGGGAGCCCGATGCAGGACCCGATCCCAGGACCTGGGAATCACGACCTGAGCCAAACGCAGATGTTCAACCACTAAGCCACCCAGGCGTCCCTAAAATAGAATTTTAAAGACACAAAACCTTTTTTGTGTGTGGGGAATTATCTTTAACTAATGTCAAACGATGGACAAGTGAACACAGAGGCCCTTTGAGACTCTTAAACCATAATTTAATAGTTTCTTTTCCTTTTCTACTTACCCTTGACCTTGTCTGGCTCTGTGAGACATGAGGAATTGTCTTTAGTTTTTTTAAGGAACAAAAATGCTCTTGCTACATCTTGAAAGGTTACGTGCCTATTTGGAATTTTATTCCATTTTGACTTGATTCTGCAAAAATATCCTGAGCCATTACCAGGTGTTTTGAGCATAATCCATTCACTGTGTAAGTAACAGTAACAATGCATGCTTAAGTAGCATCAGTCTGCAAAATAATTGGCAAGACCTCAAGAGTCTCTAAATGATAAAGAGAGTGGCTATTTGAGAATTGTTCTTCTATTTAAGATAAATAAATTAAGGCACAGAGATGACTTTAATGACTTTCCCAAGACCCCAAAAAGAGTCAAGGTATTTTTGAGATTAAAACACAAGATTTTCTCAAATGGGGGCTTCTTAGGCTACATGCATACCAACTTCATAGTTTCATCTGTACTGACATCAGAAATAGAAAGAGGATTGCTCTGTATTCCTGTGAATGTCATAAGTTGTACAAAGCAAGCAGCCCTTCTCTGGTGTGCCAGGGATTTTTCTTTTATGGTCCTAATTGATCTCTATCCCCCAAAGGGTTCTGAATTATGCAAGTGTCTCAAGTCTTAACAAGCCATCCCCAACACAGCTGTGCAATGGAAACGTTCAATGGAAAGGTATTCACTTCGGTCTAGGCAAGGCCCTGGCTGCTCCCTGGAGAGACTCAGATCCAGGAGTGCAGGTTCTGGGCCATCTCGGAGAATCCTGCTTGGCCCATTTCTACCTCCTTCTTTTCCCCAGCTCCCTTCCTGCTCCTGTTAACAGGGGGGTCTAGTCATGGCAGGGCACCAGGATTTCCTTTTAAGCTCATGAAATCTCAGGGTTTGAGCTTCCCTGTACTTCTCTCACTGACCCCCAGCTGCCACGGTTTGTTTTTTACTGAGTTGAGCGTTTAGTCTTGAGCATTTAGTCTTGGCTGGTGGTGGCCTTGGAAAGAACATTTTCTAAGATTGCTTTGGTTTTCTTTCAAATAAACCTCTATAAGCCTGGACGTTTCTGGCATTGCTGAAATGCAGGTGATTTATTCCTAGAGGCTTAAATTGGTATTCTTTTTTCTTTTTAAAGAAAACCAACAATGTGATACACTCCTATAGTATATTTTAGCCACTGGTTACAAAGGACACCTGGCTCTGCCTTGTATCAGAAAAATTCAAATCTAAAGGCCCTCTCTGGGAAGGTCAGTTTGTTCAATTTTGAGACACTCAGCCCCGTGGCTCCCTCTACTGGTCAATGACTCTGTCCCCACTCATTTGAACAGAATAAACCAGAAGCTAGAGGGGGAACTAGACATTGTTAAATTAGGAGTTATGGATCCAATAGCAAATTTTTGCTGCAGATTTCTTTTTATCTCTTATTCTTCCAACCTCGATTTTGGCCACCTAAGCCACAGGTTCTTAGCTCTACCTTCATGTAGGTCTTCACTTCACCTTGTGTCTGCCTTTTAACAAGAGGCCACTTGTTTGGATGTATAGCACTGATGAACACCATGACCTCTGGACTTTAAGACTAGATTATTGCTAAGTAAAGATCTTTAAAGAAATCTAATGATGTACAGTCATCACTTTGAATTTATGAACCGAGTTTAGGTTTATCTTTTGAGTGCATATGGCATGATGGTTGGAGGAACATACCAAGCACAATAATAGCTGCCAAGATGTCTCCCCGCGGCCCCGGGACAATGCTCTTCCAACAGTTCTTAAGATTCACTGTCCTCCTGTTGAACTGAAGGCAGTTGTGACTTACCCATTCTGCTCCTGGGTAGCATAATTTCTGCACAAACCAGCCAAAGTTGCCCTGGTACATGAAGTCTGAATTATGGAGGTCATTGGCCCAGACATTCAGAAAAACAGCTGTTTTATCTAGCTAACAGAGAGGACTGGAGAAGCGCCCCAACAGGCTGGACACATTTTATTTCCTGGAGAAGCCAACAGCTGACACCCACACCCAGGCCTATTCAGCTAGAGTTGGAAAAGTAGCACATGAAGTGATTGTCTTTAATCTCAGCACATCAAATGATGCCAATGCCTAAATATCCTATGATGTAAACACATCAATAGAGAGCTTAAGAGAAGGAGTCTTCAAGAGACTTACTTAAAAGAATGTTTTCATGATGATGCTTAGTCAAAGACTATGTATATTTTAACATACAATAAATCAATTTCAGAAACACAAGTACTATTTCAAAGATATGCAAACAATTGTCAGGCTTTAGAGGAAAGTGAAGAAGCATCTGGGGTAACATCTGTCCACTTATTCAGGGTAAATTATTTCCAGAAATGATATAAGAATATTCTTTTCTACCTTCATCATTTTATATATTGGAATAACTTTATGTATTACCAAAAACTGTATCATTACCTTAGCAGGGAACATTTTGATGACTTGACATTCATGGAGTTAGTATGCCAGGTCAGTCAAGTCAGAGGTCAAATGAGGCTCTCTTCCTAGTGGACGTGCAATCAAGGGTTAAGAAGAATTTTAATAAGATGTCATGCTTGCTTTTTTTTTTTTTTAAGATTTTATTTATTCATGAGAGACACACAGACAGAGGCAGAGACATAGGCAGAGGGAGAATAATGGGAGCTGGATGCGGGACTCGTTCCCAGGACCCCGAGATCAGAACCTGAGCCAAAGGCAGATGCTCAAGCACTGAGCCACCCAGGTGCCCCAAGAGTAATACCTGTAAGACTTTTACCCATGTGCGTCGGTCCCCAAATGGCATTGTACTGAAAGGAGTCTGACCCAAATAGGATTTTATCTCCCAAACATTTGAGATCAGACATATTAAAAATCTTTTTATCTCTTATTCTTCCAACCTCGATTTTGGCCACCTAAGCCACAAGTTCTTAGCTCTACCTTCATGTAGGTCTTCACTTTATCTTGTGTCTGCCTTTTAACAAGAGGCCACTTGGATCAGACATATTAAAAATCTCTTCTCCAGCACCTCAAAACTATGGTGTTTCTCTCTTTTCTAAGATGGAATGAGCCCTCTTAGGTGCACTACCTTGTCTCTATACTCGGGCCCTTGACCCCTCTCCTCTGACACGACACATTTCATGCTTACACCCCTCAATCCGTTTGTGTCTCAAAGTTTCCTCTGGTTGTTCTTTATGCATATTTTGCTTTTTTTCTCATTAAAGACCTGGAAAGGAGTAAGGTCATATTACCAACACATTTGTCTATTGCTGGGGAGAAGAAGGTTATGCTATAAACCATCACAAGATAATATAATTATTTTGTCACATAAATATTGGAATCAGATTTTAAGACATCTTTGATATATACTGTATGGGGAAAACACAATTTTAGTTATCTTAGTTATCCAAGATAGAGCGCTGTTCAGAGTTTGGCTACCTAAACTAAAGCCCTAGTTCTGCTATAGACGTCTGGCTGACCTTGGGTAGGACATCAATTCTCTGAGCTTTTCTCATCTATAAAATTAACTTTAGTTAAAATTAGCTCCAAAGATCCTTCCAGCATTTATATTCTGTGATTCTCTAAGTGTAATACTCAAGAAATTAGAATAGGGACTAGATAAAGCATTTAGAAACGTCATCTCAGAGGGGCCTGCTGGAGTCGGTAGCAATTTTAAATTACCTTTCTTCGAGATAGATGAATTAAGGTTTACAAAAATGTACAGCATTTTCACTTGTTGGAGTGAAAATGCTGTACATCCCGTTTAAGAGAAGGAGGACACTTTTGGTAATGAGAAAATCCACAAGTATGAGTGGTACTCTGGAAACTTGATCTGTAATAACTAAAAAGAGATTTCTCCTACTGAAAGAAATAAGAGGGTACCAGAGGAGGGCGAGGGATGCGTCTGCAAATCTTGTGCTGAGGGAGAGAAGGGAGGTTTTCATTTCCTAGGAAGAACCATGGCAGTGAACCCAGAATTACTAGAGGAGGTTACAGGTGAGCCACCAGGTGTGTTGCAGTATTGTATCATCAGCTATAGGTGCTGTTAGGCTACATGGAAGTTAGAGTTCAGTAGTATTTTAGCTGATTACTCTCTATAATCAGTTTTCAGGAACATTTTTGTTTCAATCACTTCAGTTTGATTACATGCAATTTCAGTGGCTTTGAGGATTTGTGTGCACAGGGCCCCCAGATTATACACATTCCGACCCTGTGTGACTCCCTCTAACCCCCTTCCTGCAAATCTATTTGCTTGAGGACAGACTATTCCTTCCTCAAACAGCAAATACAGTTACCAAAGCGATAGTGGAATGTCTGATTAGTGGCTTCTCTGCTGGTGCTGAAATGTGCTTAATTTTCATTCCCACTCTTCACTCCTTGCCTTTCTGGAAAGGGCAAATTTAGCAGAGCTCTCATTCAGTACGGTGGGGTGTAAACTGCTGTTCATGACCACCACGCCATTGGAAGATCTTTTTCATTATAACCTCAGCATTTTGTAACAACTAGTGAGCTGGTCTTTTTTAAAATTTAGAAATTTTTTTTTAAGTTGTAGATGCTTCAGGTAGTAAGAGGCGCATTTCACAAAATGCTAAAGTAAAACATTCTCTAAATTCCAAAGAGCATTCATTCTCCCCTTAACTTCCTCCTCCCCTCTCCTTTAATTTTTCCTTTCACTTAGAAACGGTGCGTCTCTCAGAAGCCTGGATTCTAGTCTCAAGATCTGTACCTTCTTTAAATTATGCATATATTTGTTTATGAAGACTTGGTGGAAGAAAAGGAAGCCAATGCATGAAGAAAGACCTGGTTTTCAGAGGATTAACTGGCAGGACCAGGGGTTGGGAAATACGTCCGCATCTCAATCGGTCTGCAAGTTACCATACCGAACTGGGGGACCATAGGTAAGGAGTAAACTGTTGCTGTTAACTTCTCACTTGCAAATAATTACACAACACTGGGTCCTTTGGGAAAGTTAGGGGTGGGTTTGTTAATGTGAACCACTCATTAATGTCCTGATGGTTTTTATACCCATAATATAGGTTTTAAAATTGTTACCTGGCAAAGTCCTATGGATTTTAATGGGAGGCAGACTTGAAATCGTTTTGGTCTTTAGAACTGGTCTACACTCTGTTAGAGAAGGGCACAACAGATGAATCATAACGTATTAGTGGAAATACTCTTACTGATTTAAGACAAAAGCCAAGATCGCATATGAATATTTGCCCCTCTCATCTCTTCATGGCTCACATCGATAAAGGCAAAAAGAATTTGCATTTACAACGGAGATTCTGCTCTTTCTCTCCTCCTAGGGGACTTCCTAGGAGAGATTCCTCCTGGCTTCATTCTCAGTTCTCATCCCCATTCTCTTCTCTTGGATTTTTGTAGTACAAATGGCACAAAACAGTGGGATACACTTTCTGGTCATAGAAAGAACAGCGTTTTAGAATTGTGAGAATTGTAGAAAATTTCAACTGTGTGTTTCCCCAGATGTAGCAGGCCCTCGACGTGGCCAGAAGTGTCTCTGGTGAAACAGGCAGTGCTCCTTCGGACTTTATGAGAAACACTTAAAGGAGTCGGGCAAGCCTGCTAGGATGGTGTCACTTTGGTATGGCCACGAAGCTAATCCAGGAGCAGCTATATAATGGCATAAAGAGAAGACTCCTGTGGGGTCTCCGCACCTGGTACAAAAGGGATATGTTGGGGTAACCACCTCAAACCCCAACACTGATTTTTTTTAAAAACTTGAGAAGAGTCATCATGGCTGATGTGTACGCGACAGGGGAGAGAATCACTTTAAGAGCCCAGTAAAGGGCCTGGGAAAGTTAGATCATGAGGGATCTCCATGATCTCACCCAGTTATTTAGGGTGTTGAACTTGATGGCACAGGGGGAAGTGGTTCATAGCTGGTAGAGTGGATCAGCTGCCAGGAAAAGCAGAAGCAAACTCTGGGAGAACACTTTTCATCCCCAAATTTAGGAATAACAGGAGTTCTTTTATGTTGGGAGCACTTTCTCTCTCTCTCTCTCTCTCTCTCTCTCTCTCTCTCCCTCTCCCTCTCCCTCTCCCTCTCTCTCTCTCTCCCTCTCTCTCAGAAAAGATAACTTCCCTCAAGGGAAATCTAGTGAATGAAGTAGTGTATTTTCACCCTTGAGACGATGGCATGAGTCAGGCACCACCTAAAGAGGAATTAGTGTGGACACGCCACACACTCGGCTTGGCCTTCCCATACCTGTGCTCTTGTCCTGGTCCCCTACCCACTCCCATCAGCTATGAAGCAAGCAGTCTGCACTGTGGCTCGAGATGAAAGGTATTTTAATATGCTCAGGTCGCACACTATCAGCCAATAGTAATTTTATATCATTTTCTTTAAGGAAACCACACTCCCTGCAATAATTTTTTCCAATGAAGCAAAATTTTGTATGACAGAAAGCTTTCCGGGTAAGTCTTTCATTTGAATAATAGCATTGAATTCCCTCCACGCCAATGGAATTTTAATATATCTTGATTATCTCTCTCTCTCTCTCTCTTTTTTTTTTTTCTTTGCGATGTAAACGATACGGAGAAAAGCTTTCAGAGACCCTCAGTTAAACTTCTGATAATTTCGCTTTGTTTGATAGCGAAGAATTATTTACAGTTTTAGTGAGTTTCCCCTTTGGAAGTGAACAGAGATAAACAAACCAAAAAAAAAAAAAAAAAGGTGAAACTTTTCCTCTTTTCCTTTAAGAACTTTAAGGGCTGAAATAGTGGTTTGGTTTCCTGCCTGCCAGCTTTGGTTTGCTGTCTCTAAGCCGTCTTGTGCAATTAAATCCCCAGAGGAAATATCTGAAGAGCGTTTTTCTCCCACATGAGAGAGTTGCATCCCACACAATCCACAGATTTTGACAGCAAACGTCGTGGACCAAGTGTCTGGGGTTACAGAAGTAGCTGGGAGTCTGTTTTTTCCTGTCACAGGTGCACTGTCCTCTTTCCCCGACTTGAGAACTAGGAAGAGAGAGTGGTCTCTACAAGTGATGGTAGCTCAACCACCCGCTAGCTCTGAGAATCGGGTGCGGAGAGGGTGGATTCTAATTCACTAGACAGGGGGAAAGAAGGTGGCAAGCAGGGTTCAAACTTGCAAAGCCTTTGAGCTGATCTCTCTTTACGACCGTCTGGTGTACACAGAAGAATTGTATAATCTGGCCTGTGTTTTCCTCTTGCTGTGAAACATATTGAAACGCTTTATGTTTAGGTGTATGTATAGAAATTCATGAAGTTCTTTTATGCCCTTTCTTGGTTCCAACAGAATTCTCATTTCAGAAAGTCTTGAAAAGATAGCTTTGTGAGAACACATTTTGCCCCAGCTTGTAAATTTGGATTTGTTCTTTCCTATCTACCAGCCACCTGATTACCGTCCCTGTGCAAAGGGCACCCGTTCACATCATTTTTTCCAAGCACTTAAACCTGGAAAGATACTTTTTAAAGGACTCACAGAAGCTGTCTTAGGGGGTTTGGAAAACATCGCAAAATTGTTAGCAGACCTTTTGACTGTGCTATTTTTAGGAAACTAATTGTGTTCTTTTCAAGTATATTTTTGACAGTGGGACAAAGTCTTCCTTGCCCCCACTGATATATGAAGTATTTACAATGAAAAACGTCAGTAAAACACCCCGGACGGATACATTTTGACTTCAGCAAGGCAGCAAAGGGGGGAGAGTGATTTTCAAAAGAGAGAAGGTTTTTGCAGTATTTATGCCGCTGTTTCTGCCCAAAATGAACTTTTATTTTACCGTTCAAACAGAAGTTTGTTTTCGAACCAGTTGCTAGCTAAGGGAGCAGCTGATCTGGCATCCGTAGGAAGCTGCTCAGGCGAGCAGTAAGCCCGCGAGCAGGCGGCCCGTCTCCCACCCGCCGCCGCACCCCGGAGGTCGGCCGCCGGCAGAAGCGGGCGCTTACCTTGAGCTCGGAAGGTCCAGGCGAGGCCGGGGGCTCCGCGGAGAGGACCGGGAAGGCGCTCTGCCCCGCGCCCGCTAACATGCGCTTGGCTTTTATGGGCAGGTGGGCGGGGCGGCCCGCACGGTAGGTGGGCAGGAGCCGCGCGGCCGGAGCAGCGCAGGGGCGGGGGGGCCGAGCGGCGGCCGGAGGGGCGGGGGGGGCGGGGGGGACCGGCGGGAGGGGGCAGAGCGAGGGAAGACGGACGGGGAGAGGCACAGGGATGCGGACCGCAGGGGAGAGGCTTGGGGAGGGAGTGCGTGGGGGACGGAGAGTCCCAAACACGCAGGATCTCGAAGGAAAGGGGCATTGGATTATTTTCTGGTTTTGTAGGACTCTTTTTTTTTTTTTTTTTTTCTTTTGAGGACGGGAGTTGGGGGTGACTCTTAGGGCTAAAGGTGTTTACTGTGAATTTGAAAACCTAAATAACGGTTCCTAAGCGAGGCCCCGGAGGGGCGGCTGGGCGTCCGGGGAGCACGGCCCAGGTGCTGGCGGAGCCGGGGGCGCGGGGTGCGGGGGCGCGGGGCTCTGGGTGGTGCGAGGGTCCGGGGTCCGGGGGTCACGAGAGGGCGCGGGGCCCGGGGATCCAGGGGACGCGGGGGAGGGGGTCCGGGGGGCGCGGGGATCCGGGGTCACGGGAGGGCACGGGGGTCGCGGGAGGGCACGGGGGTCCGGGGACGCGGGAGTGCGAGGGGCGCGGGGGTCCGAGGTCCCGGGTCCACGGGGCGCGGGTCCGGGGTCGCGGGGTCTGGGGGCGCGGAGTCCGGGGGCGTGGGGTCCAGGGCCCGCGGGTCGCGGGATCCGGGGTCGCGGGGTGCGGGGGCGTCGCGGGGTCCCTGGGGCGCGGGGTGCGGGGTCCGGGGGTCGCGGGGTGCGGGGGTCCGGGGTCCGGGGTCCGGGGCCGAGCTGGTGCCGCCCGCCCCGGGGAGCCCGCCGGGGCCCGCGCTGGTGGCCGGAAGGGTGTCCCGGCGCTGCGGGTGGCGCCGCCCCCGAGGCCCCTCCCGAGACCCGCGCGGCCCGAGGCGGGATCCGGGGAGGCTGCGGCGGGGGGCGGGGGGGGGGGTCGGCGGAGACCGGCCGGTGCGGAGGGGAGCTCAGAAGCAGAAGCAGCCTGGGTCCTCAACATCTGCTTATGTAACCGGACTCAGGGCTCGGGCCTTGGCTATTTTCGGTATTTAGGAGACCCTGATTCCTGACCCGGGGAGACCGGCTCGGGCCGCGACCCCTCCCCGCGGGGCCTGAGCCCCAGTCCAGGGGGCGGCGGAGATTCCCAGGGAGCACCTTCAGAGGAAGAAAAACAAGCTCCTTCAGCTGCTGAGTGGTGACTCACCTCCCAGCCCAGCTTGAGTTGTGCCACCAAAGGGATGAAAACACTTTAAAAAGAAAGAACCTGAGCCTTAAGGATGGGGGGGGGGGGGGGGTATTGAGGGGGGAAAGGAGGGGGGGGCAGTGGGGTGAGTGGCCTGGGAAGAATGAGTGGACTTTTCTGACTAGGTCTTTACATAAATATATCTATATAGAGGTAGATAGAAAACTTGATTCAGTGTTTACACAAACAACCTTATGAGGTAAGTATTGTGTAGATTTTTTCTTTTAAAGAAGGGGCTCTTAAGGGGGTGAAGCAACAGCTCAACCCCCAAGATGGGGAGTGACAGCTGCTGAGCTGTCAAAGCTTGGGCACTCTGTGCACCAGGCTGTCCTAGGAAACACCTAACCTGGCCTCAGGGTGGATCCTGGGGTTGCCAGGCTCCAAGAGAAGGAAAAATGATGGTCAAGAGCAGGGTTTCTCAAACTGGGAACTGTGATATCTTGGGCTGGATAATTCTTTTTTGGGGAGCTTCTTCTGTGCACTGCAAGATGCTGAGCAACCTCTCTGATCTCTATGCACCCCATGCCAGTATCATCCTTCTTCCTAAGTGATGAAACTCAAAATGTCCCTACACTTAGCCAAATGTCCCTGGAGTGGAGGGGCAAAATTCTCTTCTCTCTGTAAAAACCATTGGTCTGAAGAAGGTCACAACTATAGAAAAGGATTCAAAGAAATTCATTAGGAAGAAGCCCAAGAGTGGCATTTGGGTAACAATAATATTAGTTGCCACCTGTGCTAAGTTTACACTGGACTTGGTTTTTTACACACCCATATTCCGACCTGTCTGCCCCTGGAGCCCAAAGCTTCCATTGTAAGTAAGCTTGTGCTCAATTGGATACATGTGGAAATCAATAAAGTAGAACCCCATGTGCCTGGGGTGTGGACGGAGATTAGTGATATATCAGATGAAAAAATTTAAATTTATCATCAACAAATTTGACATTGGAACAATTAGTCCAGATGGTATGACTTTTTTTTGGGGGGGGGATTTGCTTCTTTGCTTTAATGTTTATAGTTTTTCATACCTCCTCCCATTTACTTTTTGTTCAGTAACTTTTAAGCTGCAAAGAAGTATCTAGTGGTTAACTAGCTAGTAGAAAATAAGTACTCAATGGATATGTATAATATAATCGAATAAATGGCACTATGGATCACTGACACATAGAAAATGGACACTATTTTTTAGTTTAATGAATGAAAATAAGAATTAATGCTTAGGAAGCTAGAATTTTTACATTAACTTTTCCTATTTGCTACTTGGTTCTACTCTTTTCTCATCCTCCATAACTTGGTTATCCTCTTTCCAGGATGATTGCCTTTAAGGATGCAGCCAAACCCATTAAACTGTCTATGAAATGAATAACCCTTGTTACTAGACCTAGAAATAGGACTGCATTGGCTATTCTAGAGCTGACCCCTGAAATCACATGTCATTTTATTTATTATTTATGATTTTTTTAAAAATTTTTTTTTCACATGTCATTTTAGAGGCGGGGTACCACTTCTGGCACTTTCTTTAGCAAAGAAATGTATTCTGGACAAACTAAACAGGACCCAGTTAGAGGAGCATCTGGCTGGTGAACATGTTAGTAAATATCCTCATTAGATTATAGCAAATTGTCTTTTCAATCTTAATCTTATGCCTTCCAAATATTCCAGTTCCATCACATATTTGTGAAAAAAAAAATAGAAAGAGAAAAGGCAGGAAAAGTACGTTTGAAGTGAAGGCAATTGATGGCTGTATTTTTCTTCTCCCCTTTCTTCCTTCACTCCCTCCTTTCAAACCTGACTATCCCGCCAACATAACAAAAGAGCTCCTTTCATTTTGTTTGGATGGTGCTAATGATTAGTTCATTTCTCCAGTTCACACTTGCCCGAATCTGATTCAGTAGCAGATCTGGACAACAAGCAAGGAATCCAAGAATGTGATTCCTTTGCTGGTTCTTACTGTGCCCTTCTAGAATCTCTCTGAAGGTGACTGAGGTTTGAAATGACCTAGTTTGGGCTTCTGTGGAAAGAAAGGAATCCAATGACAACATCCTAGACTCTCTGAAGTTTCCATTGTGTGGATAATATAATAACAGAGTGTTACCTTATTTTAAAGAGCTTTAAATATAGACCCCCCCACCCTACCCCCCCTTTTTTTGGTTTGCTTTGTTTGCTTATTTGGAATTAATCAATTAACACATATTTATTAAGAGTGGATACCAGACAGTGTGGGGTATTCAAAGCAGAGGATAACAAGAATGTAGATCTGTTCTCATGGAGAGAAAAAAAAAAAAAAAAAAGCATGAAATCATGTTAGCTGGGTAGCAAAGAGGAGAAGGTGACAGTGAGTTGAGCCAAAGAGGAGAGGGTAACAGTGAGTTGAGCCATGGAAAGTAGCTTTTGGATACATGGGTGATGAACAGTAGGGCAAGGAAGGGAATGTGTTCAACTGAGGAAGGCCCAGGAGTATTTGGGGGATAGTGAATTGGCCCCATGATTGAAGGGGAAGGGTCTGTGTAGCAGAATAAGGAGGCTAAGACACAGGAAAAGAGAGGTGGGGCCAGCCTTCGGGAGGCCTGAGATGTCAGCTCGGTAGTCTGAACTGTGTTCTGTAGCCGATGAGAAGTCATTGAAGACTTTTGAGAAGCAGAATGGCATACTATCGAGATTTTACTTTTCTTTGAATAGTGTCTTCACTATTTGCCGATAAATGTGTGTGGGGTGTCTAGGGCCATTAGTGTACATAGCAATAGAGGAAAGGGAAGGTCTCTGTCCTGTGGCCTTGGAGGCCTGGTGAGGTGGCAGAGAGAGGAGTGACTGTTTTCATCAGTGCTCTGCGTGGTTGTTAGGACAGAGAAAGGCAGGGCTCTTCCAGATGACAGATGCAATTAATGTGAAGGTGTCTGCTCTGTGGGTCATTTACTGACAAACTTTTGGAATATAGGTGAGATCCAGAGCCAACAACCGAAAAGGAATTCCTGAAAGGTCTTTGGTGCAAAATGGTAGTTTTATTAAGGCCGGGGCACAGGACCCAGGGGCAGGAAGAGCTGCTGCCCCCGGCCTTGAGGGGTGGCTGATTCTACACCTTGGAGTTGGGAGGGGTCTGGGGATAGCCTCCTCTCTAAGGAATTTTGGAGGCCAGGTTCCCAGGACCTCGACGGGGTTAGATAATGTTGGGAAAAGTCACTTATTACCATCCAATAAGACCTGAGTCATGGGACCCTTCAGATGGATATCCGTGGGCCATGTGCTTGGGAGACGATCCCCAACATCTATCTTGGGGATTTAGAGATAAAGGAAATTTCTAAAGGCATTTTTATATGTTAAAGTAGACTCACAAGGTCCTGGGAGTCGGGCTCACAGGGTCCTGGGAGTCGGGCTAAGATTGCCTTTCACCCTCAGCAAAGTATGAACATTGAAGCAGTTGGGCCTGTAGAGGAGTGTCCCTCTGCCTGTTTCAGGGACTTGTCAATGCACTGCCCTGGGCTTGTGCTTCGTCCTCAGCTAGCCCTCTGTCCCCCCATCATTTACCTGTGGTAGATTTAAGGTTCTCAAAAAGTATCCGCTCCCAGGTAGTAGTGGGTCTGATGAATGAGATCATGGAGTTACCAAGGGTTCCTGGGTGAGAGAACAATGGATCCTGGCACCGACAGCTATACCTTCACACGCACACTTTTAAACAGCTAACTTGCAATGACTCTACATGTGTTACCCTCGGCAAATTTCAGCCTCTCATTCTTCCTGCCACTCCTGAGGGCTTCAGAATGCAACTGAGCATGGCTTTCAGTCTCAGCAAAACTCGTTGACAATTTGAAGTTTGATGTACAGACATTTGCTCTCCATCTATCAAATGATCCATCGGTTAGTTGGCCTAAGCCTGTTCTAAATATCACCAAATATGATCTTGGCCCGCAAGGCACTCACAATTGCCAGCTCTCCCAGGGCATTTAAAATAGGGTTTTATTTACAGAAATTGAAAAGGCTCAGAGCATAGAAGAAAGGCACACCTCTCCTGCATTCCAAAGGAACGCTGGATTCTGTGAGTCACTGTTTTCCTGTTGGCCCAGATGGTAGAGAGCTGACTCGGGTGATCCTACAGACAACTGCCTCACAGCTCCTTCTGGCTTTGTAAAGAGCACTGGACAGGGAGTCAGGAAATTTGGGGTTTAGTCCCAGCTAGGCCACTAACTATCCGTGAAAACTTGGGGCTGATGTTTTATCCTTTTTGGATTTAGTGTCCATATGCAAAATAAGAAAGCTTAACCAGACGTTCTCTAGACCTTTTGCCGCCCTTCAGATGCCTACTCTGTGCCAGTCAGATAAATGATCCTCTTACTGGTCTCCATGATGTCAATCCAATGTTCAATCATTATGTGGGAGTAAGAGCTCATAATATATTGATCCAGTTTTGGCTACAGGGCATTACACCCCAAAATCAAACCTTGGCTGTACTCTAGGTACAGAATCCCGAAGTGGGGTGTACCCTCATCACTTAGCTCGCCCTTGACTGTGAGCGCTGCCGCCCTAAGCCGTAGGGCCTGGCGGAAGTCACCTGTATTAGCTGCCTGCCTCTAAACCTGGGAGCCTTTTAATTCTGTTTCTCTGAATCAAGTAGCAATTCTCATTTTGCCTGATGGAAATGGGACCACACCATACCTATCCCTGGTTTCTGAAAACTCCCTCCATTGTGTCAGATTTCCTTGATGTCCAAATTAATTGATTGGATTTCCTAAGAAGCACTCTACTGGGCTCCCACTGGAAATTCCTCCCTCTCTCCAGGTCCTCACCTCTTGATTTCCTTAATGGGAAAAAGTGTGGTTGCCCCTTTCCAATTAGTCTGAATTGTTATAGTTCCTTTAGATTCCCAAATGATTGGACTTTTACTAGGGTCTCCGAGCCTTTTTCTGGCTCTCGCTTTCCCCATAACCAGTGACAACTAGAGTCACTCCATTCTTTTTTTATACCTCAAGGAATTTCCTTGTAGGAATTCATTCATGGGGCCAGGGCAATGAAGAGGGGGAAATATAGTCCAGGGATTATTTCTTAACTCAGGAGTGGAAAAGTATAGGCCTTCTAGGGTGCTAATAAAATATACTTCACCTTTACTCTATGGCACCGTAGACCCTTTCTACTGCCTGGGAACTGTCTTGATCCTAGGATTCCCTTGCTAAATAATTCTTAACTCTGCTTTATCTTCTATCCTCCATTCTTCCTGATTGTGGTTTACCCTCTTAGCTTCTTGTTAATGTTTACCTCATGTTCAGTTGTAGTAAATCCTCTATTTACTGTTCACAGTTATATCCTACACAACTTCAGATTTCCCTGAAGAACTCCAGTTTGACAGGGAAAAATGTTTATCTGAGATGAGAGATCTAACAAGTGCCCTGGCCTTAGACTGCCATGTCCTATCCCTAAGTCACCTTGCATGTTGCCTCGAGGACACTCACCCTAAACCCAGCAATGATCGTGTCATGCCTTCGTTCAGACACCTTTAATGGCAGAAAATTATTTGATTTGTAAGAAAATCTGAATTTGTATTCTGGCATTCAAGGCCCCCCTCCATGATTCAAGCCTAGTCTTCATTTCCAACCCCGCTCACATACCCTATGCTTCTGTCAGGGGGGACGATTTGTTTCTCACAATGTCTATGCCCTTGACTCTTCATCTATGTGATGGTGGATGAAGCTCCTGTTGCCAGAGCCACCTATGGACACATGCTCCCATCCTTTATTCCTTCAATACTACCTTCTTCAGGAAATGTTTTCTGATCTTTTTCTGAAGTTCCCTGGAAAGTTGGTACTTCTCTTGAGACATTTGTCACTATCTTATAGTGTTTTATACATATGGTCACCTCTTTTCTCCTTAATTTCACTGCTTTCTCCTGGAAGGTTTATCCCTTTCCCTGACACTAGGCCTAGCACAGAATGGGTAGTCAATATATGTTTCTGGATTGTGGAACTTAAAAAAAAATAAATGATCAAATCGTTTCCTACTTTTCTCTACTCTTAGCCCCTCACACCCCATTTAACATAACAAAACAAAACAGAAAAAACTAAACAACAACAACAAAAACCCATTTAGAATGGCTAGTATGTTTCTGGCGGCATTGTAGAAGCTGAAGTCCCAAAGACCAAAGTGGCTCGGTTCCCATTTTTGAGGAATTTAAACAGTCTTGTCGGGAAGACAGAGATAAATAGATAATTTTTATCCAAGTGGCAAATTCAATGGGCAAAATAGGTACTGGGCTCTATGACAGGAGCTCAGAGGAGATCTTTACTCATTAGGGGGAGCTTGAGATGGTAACTCAGAATGCAAAGTGTAAGTCAGAAGACGGAATCAAGAAACAGAAAAGAAAAGCTTGGTCCTTACTTGTTAGGGTGAAAATACAATGATATGCTTTATGTTTTTTGGCTGCGGATCAAGAGGCAAACTGAGTTTTTCTGCCTGGTAAGCAAGTAGAAGTACAAGGGCTGTTTGAGCAGATGTGTGAAATAAAAAGGGCCCAAATGCACTCCATCACACTCTAAGACTTTTGACTGAGTGAATGAATGAACAATAGGCTGCAGTTAATACTGAATGCACTTGAGAACTGTGGCCACTTATTTTTGGACTCTGTGAGGGCTGGATATCACCTCATCGTATCTCATTCTCATCTATTTCCTTTTAAGGGCAAATTTTTACAAGATGTACTTATAGAGCCTCCATGACAACAAGGGGAACAATTTAGAGTCCTACATACCTTGGCTTCTCCGTTAGTCATGAATTTATTTCTTAAATGTGGACATATTGGTTAGCCCTTGTCACGTCTGCTTAGAGCCACCGTATGGTTTGGTGAGTACATTCAGTATGCCAATACCAGATCTCTTCATCTCTGGCAGCTCACTTGTTTTCCTAGAAGGAAAGTCACAATCTTGGCGTTTCACTCGATGCATAAGGAAATAGTTAGGTCTATTTGCAAGAAATCTTAAAAGCATCACAGCTATTGACACGTGGTTAAACGGGCTTTAGATTACTATGTAAGGGAGGAGGAAGAGAAATGGCCTGTTAATAAGTGAGACTTAAATTTCTGTGCAAAACGTGGCTAGATCCCTTGAAACTCTTGTAAATTGTTACTTACAACTTTGTTTCCATTGGACTTTAGAGAAGCAGTGATTGCCACTCCATTTTGGCCTCATCTTATTTTTCCTGTCTTCATCTCCTCCATGTTGTAATTCTTCATTCTCTTAGTTTTCAATTCAGTTTTATCTTGTTGTGTATATTTTATATCCTTCCTGGGAGTTTCATTTTTTTAAATATATTTTTTAAAGATTTTATTTATTTATTCATGAAAGACACAGAAAGAGAGGCAGAGACACAGGCAGAGGGAGAAGCAGGCTCCATGCAGGGAGCCCGACGTGGGACTCGATCCCAGGTCTCCAGGATCATGCCCTGGGCTGAAGGCACGCGCCAAACCTCTGAGCCACCCGGGCTGCCCCTGGGAGTTTCATTTTTATTAGACTTCCTGTGCTAGACTTATTATCAGAGAGTTTCAGGTGGCTACTGGGATCACACCTAGCCATGTGGCACAGAAAGAGCATTGTTCAGGATCAGATGGGCTTCCCCATTCTCCACGTGTAATGATTAGACCCAGAGAGTTTCTTATTGGACATTTCTGAAGATAATGCATATTTATATCAACACAAATGAATATCATTTGCATTTTAATTTGTGTTATCTCATGCTAAAATCTACCTCCTAGATTATAAATTCCTTAGATTGAGAAGTCAAAAAGACTCTGAGTTCCTTGAAAGCAGGAAACTGTCACTCAAAAACTAGCATAGGGCTAACTGCACTGGTAAATTTTTGTTGTTTTATTTCCATTTTGAGACTATGAAGACTACTGTCTTTAAAATCATGAATATATTTTCATCTGAATATTCCTTGTATGACAAAAGTATACTTTTCAAAGTATATATAGGCCTATGCATAAAAAAGATGATAAATTGTGGACATTTGGGACAACGGTTTTAGGTCCCAATCTGGGTCTTAAGTTTTGAAGAGGATGTCTGTATCGCTTGTTTCACTCATAAATTAAGAATTCCACCTATCATGTTGTTAGCATAGGCAAGAATTTGGGGTTTCATGAGGGGAAGAAGTTGGCCTATTGAGTGAAGTGAAAATCTAATTCTCTGTTCCTTCTAAATAATAATAATAGTAATGATAATAATAATAGTAACACTCTGTGGGAATCTAGTGCCTAGGAATATTTTTTAAAAGATTTATTTATTTTAGAGAGAGAGAGCAGGCAAGAGAGCAAGCACAAGCAGCAGGAGGGCAGAGGGAGAGGAAGAGAATCCTCAAACGGACTCCCCTCTGAGAATGGAACCCAACATGGGGTTGGATCCCAGGACTCTGAGATCTCTACTGAGCTGAAACCAAGAGTCAGATACTTAACTGACTGAGCAACCCAGGCACCCCTAGTGCTTGGAATATTAATAGATGTTATGTAGAAAACAATATGTCCAAAGCATTTATGTCTCACAAACTTTGTATTATTAAAATCAGATAGATTTCCTCATTGCAGGGCTATTCCAAGCCTTCAATGGCTAATGTGCTTTTTCAAATCTGGAAAGGTAGACATATTATACATAGTGTTTTCTAAGATTATTTGGTTACAGAACCAACCCCACACTGAGCTGCTTCTCCCAGGGACTTTTCACAGAACTAGTTATCTATATGCCCAAAATTGAAAAACCCTGTCAAAGAGATTGCTACTTTTCCATCTCTGGACCACCACTATCACCACTTCCTATTAAGTATGGGTAGCATTTGAGGCTTTTCCAAGCATTTCTACATGTATTATGTCATTTCATATTCATTTGCTGTGATTAATGTAGGGCAGCCTAGTAGATGAGGAAAGAGATACATTATTCCCAGTAGTTGCTGCCTTAGTGTGTCAGAAAGTTACTGGGTTAGGTAAAGAGAACACAGGTCTAGAGAATCCTTGGAACTGGAAAGGGTAGAGTTCTTCTCTATTTTCATTTCTCAAACATTTTGTTCCCTTTAAGCATTCTGCCCAGAGAAAGCTTTTCTACTGTGTGCGGTGATATCCACATAATTTCAGATACTGTCCTATGTGGAGGGAGATAGACTTCAGATAGTTTGACTCCATGTCAATGCACCAAATCTATTTGCCTGTGTAAAACAGACTGACTCAATATTAGACTGTCATATAATTGGAAGAAAATTAGAGAAAAAGTTTCAAATATGACCAAAGCATTTTATTTATAGCAGAGGATTTTGCAGATTTGTTAGAAATTCTAAACACAGACAACTCATTGGATGGTTTAGAAACTTCCCTCTGACTCCAATTTGTATTTGGAAATTCCTATATTTTTAATGTGTGTAGTTTGTACTAAATTTCCATTACTGTTTATGATTTTTTTTCACTTGATACTAACGTAGGCTACTTTCTTGGGATGGATGTAAACGTGTTGTGGGTAACCAAAAGTTAAACAGCAATTATCGGAGTCTGTAGACTTAGTTTAGTAACCAGAGTTTTTGGAGTTCTTCAACATAGTTTAGGCATTGACTTTTGAGAAGTTGCAGGGTGAGTGGCTACAAATGCTTTGCAGCCATCTGCCTTGACATCAAAAAGAGACAGGACGGTGTGGGCTGCTGAAGTGCCAATCTAGGGCAGAGGCCCTGACATTACGCAGGTCTCCTCTATGCCCCTGTTGGAGGGTCAGGGGCAGCTTGGTTCAGATGATTGCTTAATGATCAATGCCAAGATAGTGGGGTCCTCATGGGGCATTGAACTATTCAGTATATGGAGGGACCATAGGTGGAGGAATCAGGTTAAGAATTGATCTGTTAGGGAAAGCTGACAGTCAGACATCTGTGTCTTGTTCTCCACTACATTTCCAGTGCCTGCCATGGTGCCTGTACAAAGTCTTTTTCAATAGATATTTATGGAAAATTGTGGATCAGCGAATAAAAATGGCACAGGCACCATCCATGAAAGAAACAAGACAGAAATCAAGGTGTTTTTCTATCAGTCTTGAGAAGGCATCAAAGATGAAAAGATGAAACCACACTGTACCAAGTTTTGCTTGGATTAAAAGTGACATAGTGTTGGAAACAGAAACGGAAGAAAACCAAGGGTATGTTTAGAGTATGACATGAGCTGCCCTTATCAAAGGCTTGATGGATTGCTGGTAAACTCCAGGTAAATACTCATGTTTGTATGTTGTATGTACACATACTTGCATGTGCTCGTTAACCCTCCCACAGTAGGGGGTCAGTTCTCCTCGACTAGTCTTTACAAAATCCTCAGTTAGGCAAATTCCATTAGATACTGATAATGTAGGAAAAAGACCCCATTGGGAAATCCAAATCTTTTTATCACCTATGTAGATAGTGCTCCTAGGTAAGCAGCAGTGTCATACACAGATGCCCAGGAAACAAGTGCGTATTGAGGGGTAAGAAAAACCAGCATAAGGTTAAAGTTTAACCAGAAACAATTTACGTTAGTAGGATAACGAATGTCGATGTCTGGAAGAACTCATAATTGAAGCGACAGGCCAAATTGATTCTTTCTGGTTCTTGTTTTATCAGTGTTTGTCAGTTCTCTAGACTGTTTTGGGAAACAGGTTTAAGACTGTGTCATTCTCATCAACTCATATTACGTTAGCGATGGCTATAGCTCTGGTTTCTATTTCTACCATGGGACTGTTTTTAGCAAATCTGCCTTGTGGCAGTTTGCCCATTATTTACATGTTGCTTTAAAGCACATTGGTAATAGAGAACGAATGGCTTGCTTTCCCTGAGATGAGAATAGAAATGTCTGGGTTATCATGGGACTGACCGTACACGCACTTCACTTGTCACCATCTTATTAAGTCAATTTCCCAAAAGGAACTGCCAGACTTCTTGGCGTGCACATCTATCATCCCTACATGGGAATCATTAGACCATGTACACGCTGCCTTTTTGGAGTCCTCTGTGCTTTATGTTCACTGGGTGGAGTTACTCAGTAATATAAATAAACCACAGACATAGTCTTAGACAAAAAGTTCTTTGGACTGGGGAATAATATAATTTCAAAAAAATGTGTTTGTTGCTTCCATGTGAGTTTTTGTTTATGTTTTGGGTTACAGCCATTGCCACCATTGTGCAAACGCCAGAAAGAAATTTAATCCGGTGTTGCCCACAGGGGTTGTGATTTATTATAGTTTTCAGTTTTCACTACATGTTACTGAGTCGATAGACCCAGACGCGGAATACCTTCACTGGAGAGATCTAAGGCACATGCATTCGGATACATTGTTTTATAATTAAAACATGGTCCTATCTCTTTCCATCTGTTTAATGATAAAATCTCTTTTAAAAATGATCCTGCTCTTCTAATTAGAAGTTTCCCCAATTCTTTCTCATAGATATTATGTCCAGTTTTGCTTTCCTGGGAAACATGTGCCCAATAATCCTTTTCTAAACATATAATTAATATGATTTCTTTTATTTCTCTAGCTTACATCTATTTGCCAGCATATTTGCTCCTTCAGCTATGTAAAAGCTGAAAATTAAACTAAATCCTGAAAAACAATAAAATTTTCAGAGCACAGCTGGGAAGAAATTCCGTATAATTCTCTCCAATGTTTTCTTTAAAGTCTAGCCTTGTACCTCTCCTAGTTGCTTCAATGACCGTCAAATATTTTTTATTCTTCTCTTTCTTGTGCCTTCTGTATCCAGATTATTGTCAAGTCCTGTTTATTTGGTCGGCATTTCCTTCACACATCCTTTCATTCAGCCTATATTCGTTGAGCCTATGTGTTGTACAGGCCGAGGCTTAACCTCAGGGCATCATGGGCACTGCTGTCTACACTACACATTCCTTATCACTAACAAAGTACAGGACTAATCACTTCTCATTCCAACCATTGAACTTGCTGTGTTGGGACCTCAGAACAAGAGCCACTGTGCACAGTGGGCTGGCCTACTGTCATGGAGCCATTGTCCTGTCTAGTACCACACTCTTGTTTCTGGACTCTTCCTCACTCTTAAAAATTGGTTCCTAGAGTGGTAGAATAATGGCTTCCCAAGGATGGCCAGGTCCTAATCCCCAGATCTGTAAATAAATTGTCTCGTGTAGCATAAGAGACTCTATATGCTCATTTAGGACGTTGAGGTGGGATTACCTTGGATTATCCCAGTGGGCCCAATCTAATCACAAGTCCTTAAAAACAGAGAAACTTTTCTAGTTGTGTTAAGAGAAAAAGATGTAAACAAGAGAAGGAAGGTCAGAGAGATGCTACCTCGATGACTGAAGACAGTGCCAAGCAATGCAAATGGTGGCTAGAAGCTAAGAAAGCTAAGGAAAGGGATTATCCCCTACAGCCTCTGGAACAGAATGAAGACCTGCAGATACCTTGATTTTAGACTGTGAGATCCAGGTCAGACTTCCAATTTACAGATCTGTAAGGTCATAAATTGGTGTGGTCCTAAGACTCTAAATTTGTGGTAACTTGACACAGCAGGAATAGACAATTAATGCACCTCTATTTCCAGCCATGGGCTGTTGTACTTCTCAGATCAACTTTTAGCTTCTCCTGCTTAGTGGCCACCTTCTCTCCTCCACTATCTCCCTTCAGCCCTCCTTGGCTCTCAAAGCGAAGGCATCATCCATGTCTTGATGTCTGCTACTGACTGTGTATTCCTCTGCTTTTAGTTTTTTTTTTTTTCTTTCCTGTCAATATTTCTCTGGGCTTAATGTGATTATTTCTCTTGTAGTACTTTCCTCCTTCAAAATACCTTCTACCTTAGTCTGAGTTTCAAGGCTTTGTATTATCTGATCCCAAACTGCCTTTCTGATCCTATCTTCTCTAGTTCTTCTTGGTCAAGGATGTTCCAGTTAAACTCACTGCTCACTCTTCTCATACATAATCTTGACTTCAGAAACTTGAAGCAGTCAGGATGGGCTAGGTCATGCTGTAGAAGCAAAAACAACCTCAAAATTTTGGTGACTAATGAAATCTGCACATGGGTCAGTTGGAGGCTCTGTTCTATAATTCCTTCTGTGCCTGATGGAGCAGCTACTATCTCAGCAGTTGCTGAGAGGTGTGTATGAGATCAGGAGTTATGTTCAATCCACAAGTAACGTCTGTTCCTTTGACTTTCAACCTATTCTCCAGAATTGGCTACATGGTCCCACCAGAGAGGACTAAAAGATATAACCTTATCATTTATGTGGAGATTACTTCCAGTGTTAAGATTTTATTGTTCTCAGCAGAATTTTGGATGAATTTTATACCTCCTCTTTCCTACTGAACATCCTTGATGGAGGTGCTAACAACCAATGAAATGTCCCCAAATGCAAGTAGTAGAAAGGTACAACTAACATTGTTTATTACATTTATTCAATATTTTGATATCAAGGAAACGTGAGGAGCATTAGCTACCTTCTTTGGAACAAATATCTTTCTTACATGGTAGGTTACTATTGTTTCAGAAATCTGTGAAGTCCTTAGGAAAGGGTATCCTATTCTGAGATGTTTCTGCTCCCAACATCTAGCAATATGCCTCACACAAAGAAGCCATATGGTCACCGTTGAATGAGTTAATTAATGACACAGATGTCATTAATACTATGGGTTTAAAAATTATTTTAAATTCTTGTATTTATTTAAAAATTTATTCCTGTATTTATTTAAAAATTATTCCTTTTTTGGGGGATCCCTGGGTGGCGCAGTGGATTAGCGCCTGCCTTTGGCCCAGGGCGCGATCCTGGAGACCTGGGATCGAATCCCATGTCAGGCTCCCGGTGCATGGACCTGCTTCTCCCTCTGCCTATGTCTCTGCCTCTCTCTCTCTCTCTCTCTCTCTCTCTGTGTGACTATCATAAATAAAATAAAAAATAAAAAAAATTATTCCTTTTTTGGAAGTATTTTTGAGAGGTCTGTTGAGTTATAACTGATTACAGTCACCTGTACATATTTACAGTGTACAATTTGATAAGTTTAGACATCTACTCTCATGAAATTATCATCACAATCAAGACTGTAAATGTATATGTTGCCCCATAAAGTTTCCTCTTGCTCCATGTAATCACTTTCTCCTGCTCCTGTCCATATAACTTCTCCCGAGGCAACCCCTAATATTTCTGTTATCAACTAGATTTCATTTTATAGAGCTTCATATAAGAGGAATCATACAATTTCTACTGTTTATTTTTTATATGTCTTTTTTTATATGGCTTCTTTTACTTGGCGTAATTATGTTGAGAATCAGCCATGTCGTTGTGTTGTTGCATCTATCAATAGCAGAGGAAGATGTATGTCAGTTATGATTTTGGGAACAGCTTCAGCAGGGAGACGGTAGCTCATCCCAGTAACTCTTCTCCTATTAGATGTACTGGAAATTGTAGCCAACTAGAATCCTGGAAAAGCAGGGACCAGATGGAGTACATTTAATGTGAGAAGCAAGTGGACTGAGCTGGGCAAGGGGAGTACCATTTGAAGATGCTAGTGGTACCCTGCTCAGATCCTTGTACAAGGAGTGTACACCAGTCTCCTGCTGCTGCAGATACTGACTGCTAATGGCTTACACCTGCACATGGCTCCTTGCACAATGGTCCTGAACTGAGGTAGATGTCACTTTTCTTTCTCTGCCTGGGATAGCCCATGGCCATGCAGTAACTATGCGGGGGTGTCTTTCTTTCTGAAAGCCCAGTGTCTTTCTTTCTGGATGGGATGGCCTTTTAATACACTTTATCCTCCAGAGCTCTCTGTGGGATCAGGCTGGGGCTAGACTTCCTCTAAAATCACATGGTTGACTTGCCTTTTCTTCTGCTTTAGCTGATTCCCTCATTGCCCTTACAAGTTTCTCTTGTGAGTACCACATTAGTAAATTGTTTATGCAGGAATTCCTATTTCAGATTCTGCTTCTAAGGAACCTGACTTCTGGCCTTCCTTAGTAAGCACTTCATATTGTAGCTAATTTAGTTACTACTCCTTCATCAGTTATTAATTACCATTGCTCCATCAGTGTTCCAATAAGTTGTTGAACTCTCTCATGCTCCATTGTTTTTCCCATTATTTTTGTTCTTCTAATATGCACATTTTAAAATTTCTTTACTGACATTTTTATCACATTTTTGGATACAGGAGTTATATGCATATGGCCAGTCTTATAAGGAAGCTTAAATGTTACAGATATTCAGGTTCATTCTGCATCTTCTACTAAATGTGACATTTCCATTAGATATTAAAGATTACATTGAAAAGTATTTGCATGAAAAGACAATAAAAATTAGAAATTGTAATGCTTTAATTTTTAAACAAGAGTGTCAGGAATTCCACGGAATAGTGTCTTGGGGGGGAGTCATCCATTTTGCTTTTAGTTTAGGGTTTCCAAGAAATATTTCACTTAATACAGGGACACATATGAAATGTCTGTCTACCCTGGACAGGTTTATTGAACTCTGCTAGAACAACAAATGCCAACACTTCCATTAATGAAGTAAAACGGGTCATTAGGGTTATAATTACATGTCCCACTCAATTTTCCCCAAGTTTATTCAGCTCAATATTGTTGTTTTAAAAATATTTAATTATAATGGTCATATTTCTTGACTTGCAAAAACTATGTGTGTGTATAAATATCATTTATGTGTATGTGATATATGTCAAAGTGACTTGATGATGAATAGCCAAAAACCTATTTCGAGTTCTTGGAGAATTTGTATCAGTTATTTGTGGGTAAATCCCTACTACATTGTGCTGTATCTATTTGTGTTTGTCTTAGCTCTCTATAGAGTTGAAGGCAAGAGCTGTTCCTTATTTATCCTTCTATTCATATGGAATCTGGTATATAGTAGATATTCAACTGGATATTTGAAACAAAATAAGACAAAACAGAAAAACCTAGCAGATGTCTCTGTTTGAGAAACTTCATAATCACCAATGACTTGCAAGTTAGTTGTGCTATCGCTCAATCTCTAATCTGTGACAGGTAAATAATCTCTCTTGCCTTTCCTAACACTTTCTTGTCCCAAATAAAATTGGATGAGAGATTGTGGCACAGCTGGTTTGAGTGCAAGGCACCAAAGCACAGCTCAAGTGAAGTCACTCTTGGTGCAGCTGGCTGGTTCACAGTCATTCAGTTTCACTTCACAGAGGCACAGTATTTATGGTCTTCCTTCCACATCTGCAGAACTCCTTTCAGAGTCGATGAGAATCACAGGCTTTTAGCACATTGAGACATCGTATGAGACTTTATTTTGTGCTTTTTTAAAAAAAAAATTTTTGCCAAAGGACAGGACTAATATTTGGGTGATACACAAGTAGTGTTATAATATCTACATAATCAAATAACTTCACAATTGGAAGGGACTTTAAATTTCATTCACTTGAGCACCTTCCACCCTGTTTCACACATGAGAGAACTGAGGCTTAAAGACTTTAAATTATTTGATATATATAATATAATTACCGGTAGAAGAGGAATTAGTGATGTCATCTCAGTGCCAGCATATTTTAGGGAACTGACACTCAGTTCTCAGATATACAAGTCCTTTAGCAAAGCAGGTTGTAATAGATTTCCATTGTATTCAATATTTAAAAATCTCAGCTGGAATATTAGAAGTTGATGTCTATTTAATTGATTTTTTTCTGAAAAATTAAGGGATCAAACTTTTGGTATTAAATTATTTCAACACACATCAATGTCTGCTACTATTTTATATCTGCATGAGGCCATAAGCCCATTTTAATCCTAAATCAATGAAGAGAAGACTGTCGTTGCTCCTGCTCCAGGATAATTAGTGTGAGATTCTGAAATTGACTATATAAAATGCAATAGATCATTCTGAATATATGCTGACCTTAGACATACATCTAGGAGGAAATTTTTAGACCAAATTCCTTGTGTGAGTTTGTTTTAATGCCTTTTAATTTTTCTGACAAATTGTTGAAAATGTTTCAAAAATATTCGGATTGTTTGAAAGTCAGAGTTATGTAGGTTCTGCTAATTTATGGGCAGTTCTAAATGTCGGTGAGTGACTTTTGATCATGCTGGTGTCCCAAGGGTTTTCATCTACACCTTGATATTTTTTAATACCTCATTTACATGTCTTATTTGTCAACAATAATTTAGTTCTAAAATATCAAGAATAGAAGATACTGGAAAGTGAGAAGAGTCTAACAATGACATTATCAAGGTCACCATTGGTGAAGTCCAGAGATAGCAAGTAAGTATCTTGAGCTAAAGTCAGTAAGAAGTGGGAGCTGCAGAGACAGTGAACCCAGGCCCGGAGATAGAGAGACCCTTAAGGACTCAAGGTCCAGGTAATATCAGAAAATGCAGCATTAGTAATACCCGCCAAGAGTCTGTACAAGAGGTTGAGGATTTGACTCAAAAGAACTGAAAAATTAGGACCATACACATCAGAAACAAGAATGAACTTCAGCGTAGATTAAGCATTTGGAGGAAAAATTTGAAGTAAAGACTGCTCTTTATATGTTTCCTTCCCAACACCTGGGGTATATGTAGTCCAATTCAAAAGATGAGACACTTGTTTGAAGGCAGGTGCATTGAGGGCTGAGTAAAACGGCTTCTTCTAATACAGAGACTGTGCTCCCTTGTTTCTTCTCTAAGTCCCTCTATTGTGCACATTGTAGTTATTCCACAAATTCTCACTAAGTGAACGTTGTGTGTGTGCATGTGCATGTATACATGCATGCTTCCTTCAAAGGAACTCTGTTTTTTCAACGTTCCTCTGGCGATGCCTGACTATATTACAATGCTGTGACCATCAAGACAGCATGGTACTGGCACAGAAACAGACACGTAGATCAATGAAACAGAATAGAGAACCTAGAAATAGATCCTCAACTCTATGGTCAACTAATCTTTGACAAAGCAGTCAAAGACTATCCAAAGGAAAAAAGTATCTTCAATAAATGGTGTTGGGAAAATTGGACAGCCACGTGAAGAATGAAACTAAACCATTCTCTTACACCATACACAAAGATAAACTCAAAATGCATGAAAGCCTAAATGTAAGGCAGGAATCCATCAAAATCCTGGAGGAAATCACAGGCAGCAACTTTTTGACCTTGGCGGCAGCAATTCCTTGCAAGATATCTCTAAAGGCAAGAGAAACAAAAGCAAAAAATGAACTATTGGGACTTCATCAAGATAAAAAGCTTCTGCACAGCAAAGGAAACAGTCAACAAAACTAAAAGGCGACTTATGGAATGGGAGAAGATGTTTGCAAATACATATCAGATAAAAGGCTAGTATCCAACATCTATAAAGAACTTATCAAACTCAATGTCCCAAAAATAAATAATCCCATCAAGAAATGGGCAGAAGGCATAAACAGACATTTCTCCAAAGAAGACATATAAATGGCCATCAGACACAGGAAAAAAATGCTCAACATCACTTGGCATCAGGGAAATACAAATCAAAACCACAACGAGATATACCACTTTACACCAGTCAGAATGGCTAAAATTGATAAGACAGGAAACAATAAATATTGGCGAGCATGTGGAGAAAGGGGAGAATGGGGAACCCTCTTACACTGTTGGTGAGAATGCAAGCTGATATAGCCACTCTGGAAAACAATATAAAAGGAACTCTGGACCAGACTTGAGACACATGTGTCTATTAGTGACTGGATTAGTTGGATTAAAAAATTTGGACACAACTGCATGTTTTACTAAGTCTAATTTACCATAATTTTTACTGGTTAGAGTAAGAGTTACCATCTTTCAATTATTACATGTAGTTCTGAGGTTTCCCACTCAGACTTTCTGTCTATGCAGCTCTGTATTCACTGAGGTCACTATTGACTTGTATGTTCTTTTATGACTCTTTTAGGACTGTTAATAGAAAATATTTCCTAGGACTTTTGAGGTCAGTGAGAATTTGAACAATGAAAAGAATAAAATAATACATTGGCTCTTTAGAGTTGCTTTTGTAGAGAATATTAGGAAGATGAGCCATCAATAAACATTTTCAAACAGCATAGATTTTTTTTTTTTTTTTTTTTTTTTTTAGCTAGAGGGAACCATGTAAGTTTATAAGGAAACATTTCTGGGTTATAATATCACAGAATTTAAGTTGTCATTGTGACTAAATTGGAAGCCCCATGAGCACTTGAGAGCCCAGCAGTTGTGATAAGAACTGTTTTCTTGTTTGGTCCCACCACGGCATTGTAAAATGATTTGAAAAAATTGCTTCTCTGGATCCATTTTTTTCTTTTTTTTAATAATAAATTTATTTTTTATTGGTGTTCAATTTGCCAACATACAGAATAACACCCAGTGCTCATCCCGTCAAGTGTCCCCCTCAGTGCCCGGATCCCTTTTTTTTTTTTTTTTTCCATCTGAGACATAACACTTTCAGACTGAAGCTGGTCCTTTTCAGCTCTGTCCATGATGTACATCTTGTTTTTCTCACAAAGTTTTGGCAAATAGTGGGTGGTCATTCAATTAATACTATCTTACTGATGTTGGCCCTCCCAAAGCCATGTGCTTCTAAGAGAGAGTTGTGCCATGGGCTGGGTAACCAAGAGGAAGAAGATACAAATTGAGTCTCTAATGAATCTACAAATTGAGTGTCTCACTGAAGTTTATCATAAGGATAATCCCCTGGGCTCTGGACATATGACAGCATGCACAACTTCTCTTGACAAGTAGAATTGCTGGTGACAAAAATGTCAACATCTGAGTGAGGCATAGATTAGCAGCACCTGACTTCTTGGGGAGGGCTGATAAGTGAGACACAAAGAAAATAAGATCAACAGAAAGGGCATCCAAGTAAATTGGAATGAAGTCCAACCTACAGAATGTTCCAGCAGAGGTATAAGACTTTCAATTGTAATTGGCAGGGACAGTATTTGCTCTCTACATGAGAAGAACCAGCGAGAACAATGGAAGGTATCTGACAATAGAAGTGAGACATTCCAAAAAGATGGAAAGACTGATGCTCTCATGCAGCACAAACAGACCTCCTCCTCTTATGCTTTATAGCATCTCACCTCTTTTCTCGAAAACAGTTCCTTTCTTTTCCTTATTCCTTTTGTCTTTCTGTCACCTGTTGCAAGACTTGTGACTGAAATTATAGCCTCTGTATACCGATGAAAATTTGTACTTGAATCATTAAGTTGAAAGATGCTTATTCAGAGGGCTCTGAGAGATTCTCACAACAGAACTGCTTCTGGGGACTTGGGAAATGACCAGTCTCTTTGATTTCCTGGGGAAAGCCACCACAACAAAGTCCTCAAGGTCAAAGCTCCACTTTACACTGAACAAGAAATTGCAAATTTTGACTTTTTGGTGGGTTCACAGAGAGGTCACCAGGACTAGCTCCTACACACATTGCCAGTAACAACAGACTTGTCCACAATGAAAAAAAACAAAACAAAAAAAAAACAACAAAACAAAACAAAACAAAAAACTCTGGGATATTTTTACAAAATCTCTGTGGATGAATTTACAAAGTTGATGAAATGATTAATCAAGTGGCTATAAAATTTGATTAAATGGCTTGTAGTATAACAGCAAACATAAACTTAGGTGCAGTAAGACAAGATTTCTCATTTCTATGGCTTTTGCAATATTAAATTCTTAGTCTCATTGTTTTTCTAGGAGAGGCACAGTGATCTCAGGCCACTCCCTGTGTCCTCTTTGCCCTCAAATGTAGTCTGATGTCCTTCGACTCTCTTGAATCTCTTTTTCACTCTTCCCTGCTATTTCAAGCAGTAGTCTCAATGAACCTTGGAAACCATGTCTAAGCCTGCGTAGACAGACTGTCTGCAAAGCTCATAACTTTGCTGCAAGTCCAGGTCATCACTGTTAAACTCGGGGCTCTCTCTTAGTCTGGCAAAGCATCACAGCTATCTCTGTTTAGAGAAGCCAGGTTGTCTGAAAGGAAGCATTGTTCATTTACAGCACTGGGTTCAAAGCATCCTACTTGGAAAGGTTGTACCAGGGGTCACTAGACCCTTTCTAACTACAACTCTTGGGCAGGAGGCTAGAAGTTTCATAGGTAAGGACGTTTACATTTCACCCGAGAAGAAATTCTTTATCTTCTAAAAATAGAGGGGCACATCTGAAACAAAAAAGACTTTTAATTCAAATGTAGTTGGCAAATCTAGTTTTATAGCAGTGAGGAGAACTTACCAAAAGAAAAACCAAGCCCTCTTGGGTTGGAAAGCAAACTACCTATGAAAAGAGCTTGTGCTCTTTCAAAGGGCCTGATCCCCATTGGCTTAAACGCCCTCCATACCTCTCAGTCACTTTTATGTAAGTTATGAGGAGAAAAAAATCTTTGCTTTTGATCTTAGCTTTTAGGCTCAGTGTTTTAATACGTCACTGTTTTTAATGCAAACATTTTTAAAAATGTTTAAGCCATGTCTGAATCCCTAGAGCTGTAAGCTCATTTTGTATCGATTAGGGGCTGAAGTCTGTGAGTCCTTGGTTGTATTTTTCCTTTTGGTGAGGCTGTAATAAACTGTTCTCCACACTTTAGACTTTGGGAGTTGTTCCACAGAGCTCCACAGCCGTGAGCCCCTTGCTTCCCCAGGAAGTGGGGCAGATAGCACGGCTGTGGAATGCACAGGACTGCTGAGAGCCCCAGAACAGCCTGCTGAGAAAGCCCTTCTGAGGGTCAGTTTGGAAGGGGCCACAAGAAAAAAGGGTGACGGTTAATGACTCCCTTCGTGAGGCTTCCTGGCACTGGTACTTCACCTCAAATGGAAATTTCAGAAGTTTCTGTACCGTTCATAAGAGCATTCCTGGAGTTGAGTAGCAGAAAGTTAGGCCAAGCATAATGTAGTGACTCTGCCGAACACAGCCCTGTCTCCAGGAACTCATCATCATCATCAAATAGCATTTATTAAAAGCCCACACGCATATGGTGCAGAACAAACCACATTAAACAAGCACAGTTGGGTTGCTGGTCCTCTGGAGGGCCACAATTTTAAACACTAAAAAACCAACTCTTGCTTCTGTTATGCTGTGTTCTGATAAACCAAGAACACAGGTAAAGGAGGTTTCTTTTACAGTGACTAGTATTAAGCAATAATATATAATTTAATAATAATAATAAATTAGCATAGATATCATTAATTAAAGACTTTCTAAGTGCTAAGTCCGGTGCTATTTGCATATATGCTTTTGCAAAATGATCTTTATTGCACTCAGTGAAGTTGGTATCATTAATGTATCTATTTTATGTAAGAGGCAGCTAAAGCTTAGTCAAGTTAAATAATTTGCCCATCAAAACAAAGCTACAAGGAAGCAGCACCAGGACTCGAACTCAGATTTATTTAAATCCGAGGATCATACTGGTCCATATTGCCAGTTCTCAGAGTTTAAAGTTGGCTTTGGATGGGTTAGTAGAATATTTATATATAAATATAAATATACATAAAATATAATAACTTCTATACTTTATGTAGCATGATAATTTATCCACGTCTTTAATAAAGTTCAGAAGCCACCTCATTCAGCTCTCTTTATTTAAAATTGTCCTGTTTCTACCATTAATGGGGCTAAGAAATTTCTCTGGCACGGCAAACAGAAATGGGGTTGGTGGATCTCAAGAGTCTCCGATTAGAGTAGCTGACACACCAAACTGAATGAAGAAGATTGATCCAGATAACTGGTCAGAATTTTGAAATGCATGCCTCCCATAATAACCTATGCTGATTAATAACCATCAGATTGGAGGGAGCGATTGGATGGACTCAAGTAATTTCAATATCTTTTTGTGGGTATTTATCTTCCTTGGTGTTCTCTGAGCTTACTGGATCTGATGGTTTGGTATCTGACATTAATTCAGGGAAATTCTCAGTCATTGTTTCCAGCATTTCTTCTGTTCCTTTCTCTCTTCTTGGTATTCCCGTTACACAAAAGCTGCGCCTTTCATAATTTTGAAAAATTATGAAAATAGTGCAACATTAATTTTGAAAAGCTGCACTTTTCATGATTTCACAATAATTTCATAATTGTCACACAGTCCTTGGATATTTTTTTAAAGATTTTATTTATTTATTCATGAGAGACAGAGAGAGAGAGGAGGGCAGAGACACAGGCAGAGAGAGAAGCAGGCTCCATGCAGGGAGCCCAACGTGGGACTAGATCCCAGGACTCTAGGATCACATCCTGGGGCAAAGGCAGGCGCTAAACCCCTGAGCCACCCAGGGATCCCCGGATATTGTTTTTTTTAAGTCTTCTCTTTGTTTTTCAGTTTTGAAGATTTTTTTTTAATTTTTATTTATTTATGATAGTCACACAGAGAAAGAGAGAGAGAGAGGCAGAGACACAGGCAGAGGGATAAACAGGCTCCCCAAGGTGGGAGCCCGATGGGGGATTTGATCCCAGGACCCTAGGATGACAATCTGAGCCAAAGGCAGATGCTCAACCGCTGAGCCACCCAGGTGCCCCAGCTTTGAAGATTTCTATTGATATCCTCAAGCTCAGAGAATCTTTCCTCAGCTGTGTCTAGTCTACTAATAAACAATCAAAGACATTCTTTTTTTTTTTTAAGATTTTTATTTATTTGAGAGAGAGCACGTGTGCACCCCAGTGAAGGGAGGGACAGAAGGAGAGTGGGGAAGAAAATCCAAAGCAGGCTCCCTGCTAAGCATAGAGCCCAATGGAGAGGCTCACTCTCACGACCCTGAGATCATGACCTGAGCTGAAATCAAGAGTCGGACACTTAACTGACTGAGCCACCCAGGTACCCCAAAGGCATTCTTTATTTCTGTTACAGTGTTTTTGCTATAGGAGTATATATACATACATATATATATATATTTGGTTCTTAGGACTTTCATCTCTCTGTTTACATTGCTTGTAGGTTGTCTACTTTACGCATTAGAATTCTTAGCATGTTAATAATAGTTTTCAATTCCTGGCCTGATAATTCTAATACCCCTGCCATGTCTGGTTCAGATGCTTGCTCTGCTTCTTTAAATTGTGGTTTTTTGCTATTTTGTTTGCCTTATAATTTTTTCTCTGTAGTTGGACATGATGTACCAGGTAAAAGGAACTGATGTAAAATGAGTGTTCAGTAATGTGATGGTGAGGTGTCAGGGGAGGGGAAGTATTCCACAATCCTATGATTAAGTCTCAGTGTTTTAGTGAGCCTGTGCCTCTGGACTTTGAACTTCACAAGAGTTTTACACGTCTTTTTTTTTTTTTTAATCCCTCCATAGGTGGTACAGGATGGCTAGAGTGGGTTAGAGTTGAATATTTCCACTCCCCCATGTCAGGAAGAACAGAGTGCTCTGGGATATCTCAAAATGGTTCCTTTCTTTCTCCTTAGGCTGGAAGCAGATGGGGATTTTTCTCTTGATGTTTTCTGAGGGAATCTGATTGGTGCTCATGGAGGTGAATCTCACAATATTGTGGGGTCTCCCTATGACTGGGCCCCTGTGGAGTTTTTAACTCAGACTTGTCTGTGTGGAGCCTCCAACAAACAATTCATCCATTACAGTTCCCTGTGTCCTGTGCTGCCTTCCTAAGGTAAGTCTCTGTTCCAGGAAGCCGTGACTCCCTCAATTTGCCTCTCTAATTTTGGAGGGCTGTGGTTTGCCCTGTGTCCTCTCCTATTACATATACAAGATGAGTTGTTGATTTTTAAGTATGTTCAGCTTTTTGCCTGCTGTTGGGACAGAGTGGTGGCTTCTGAGCTATTTGCATGAGGAACCAGCAACTACATCTAGTTGATGCCCCTCTCCCATCTCTTTGCTAGTTTTTCCCAAAGTAGAGAGCTGACTGAATAGTATTAGTTGATGTAATTGCACAGAACAATATCTGTTTTGGAATCAGACTTCCCACCATTACTGCCCTGCCCTTGAGGCAGAACACAGTGAGTGGTAGCAGGGAACATAGGCAGAGATTATTGGTTTAGATCCAGTGCACCAACTGGAAGATGGAGATGGTGTTGGGGATGGGGAGGCTGTGTGACCAACACCGCATCTTGTGCCATAAGAGCTCATCTCAGCCTGAGTTTGTTTGGTCGCTTCCTATTTTTATATACTAATGACTACATGATATTACTTTTTCCATTTATAACAGTTGTTCCCATACCTGTTCATCATGTGGACTTTTACAATTATCGGAAAAACATTCATAATATTCAAACTCCACTTTTGCTTGAGCATGTTGAATTCCCTACTTATAACATCATTTGTTTCTCCTACCTGACCATTACATTGACTTTTATAAATATCTTATACAACTACAGTTTTGTTGCTGTTGTGGAAGTGTGTAACGAGTACTGTAATGTATCATCCAGATTCGTCCTGTAGGTCTGTGGCACCCATTCCCACACCTATGGGGGGTAATGGCTGTGGACAGCTTACAGCTGAGTATCTCTGGAAATTGCTCTAGAACAAAGGGAGCTGCCTTGTTCAAGGGTACCTCTCTCCCAGAGATGGGTCACATGAAATAATTGATGTAGGGGATACAAAGACCCTGCCTCCTTGGCTCAATTCTAGAAAACTCTGAGTAGCTATTCTAGCTCCAAGGCCTCCTGCAAGATTGGCTGAGGCCCTGGTTACAACTATATTGCAGCTCAACTTGTTTAGGGGTATTGTTCAGCCTGTGAATCTGTTTTCTGAGAGACCCGGCTTAAATACTAGTTGGTCAGTAGTGGTCTGAGACTCTATAATGAATTTTGAAGCTAGATCAGAAACTGCCTGGAGGGCAATAACAACCCCATCCCTAATGGTGGGTTGGACACCAAGCGTCCAACATGCTGCAGCAGTGCAGTTAGAATAATTCTCAAGTGGTGAATTGAGATGGAATACAGTGGAAAGGAATGTTCTGGTAGGATCAATATCTCAGGCATTTGAGAAGTTCCAGTAAATTAGTGATTATTAGGCCAGTAGAATCAGTTGGCTTTTGCTATATGCAAGCAATGCATGGAAAAAAGACAATTAGAGGTTAAGGATGGCTAATTACAATTTTAAGGTAAAGTGTGCAAACCAGAGGGCTGCCTTGGTAGCATACAAAGAAAATTTTCTCTCTTCTAACCAGGGGAAGAAAAATGTGAGGATCAAACTCAGAGTTTGTGAGCATTTTCAACCCCAGCAAGTCTACTTTAACAGGATTAAGGCCCTGGTTAGAGAGCAGTAGGACCTCAAGCCTTGAAATGGAGACATCTGTGTTTATGTCTTTAGAAACCTCAGATCTTCAGATCTTCTTAAATTCTGGACCCACAGAAGTGGCCCACTCCACACTGTTAAATGCTTGTCCTCCTTGCTTCTTGAAGATGACACACAGGATTTCAGAGACAACACATACTCCCTTCAGAAACTATCCTTACCTACAGTCCTGGATGCCAGATCAAGTACTAGGGTTAATTCTCAACATAACCCATACAGGGAGCTCTGGGCCTGCTAAGGGATAATATATACCCAAGGAACTATAAGGCCAGGCAAATATGTACTGGTAGGAGGGTTTGTATAATGTATTTATATCCCAAGGATCCTGGATCAAGGAATGGAGTTAGAACATCAAATTAGAGAAGGGGGAATTTATCTACATTAGAGCACTCTTCCAGGTTATAGGATTTAACATCCTATAAAGAACCCAGGAGACGGAGCTAATATGCTGCTCAGATGGCTCTTGGAATCTTGGGAGAAATGAGAGCCCACGTCAAGTGAAGTAGAAATGTCCAGATCCTTGTAGCAGACAATAGAGGAAAGGATCAAGGCTAAGAGACCAGGGGCTGCCTGAGTAGATACCTAAATAAGTTGAACACCCACCAGCTGACTACGCTCCACAGGAAGGCTGGATAGGGATGTTATTTACTGAAGTGGTGAGGAATTTGGAAGACCTGCACCTGCATGACTGAGAGGCTGATTGATCATTGTCCTGTTTAAGTTCAGGCTGGTGAAAAGACCATGTGGTAACACTTAACTCTAAATAAGGTACATGCAGTTATCATAATAAATAACATGGTCAGCTTGGAAGCCGGGGTATACCTGACCTGTATAGAGCTCTGGCAGTGGTTTAAAAAAGTCAGTGTTCCTAGGGAGAGGATAGATGGGAAGAATATTACTTATAAGACTATTCCTTAATTTGTACTAATAAATCAAGAATAAATGATCGGGATGCGAAAGCAGATGCCCGAAGGAAAGCTGTGCCTTCTGGATCCACTGACACAGGGAGAAGCCTGGTCCCCACGAGGAAGGAGCCTATAGCACGATGGCAATTATATACAGCAGTAATTCCCTCAATCTTGTCCCAAAGAGACTTAGAATATTTGTCCAGGTAACTGTCCACTGGGAAATGGGTAATACCTAGACATTTTGAGGACTAGTGGACACAGTGTCCAGGCTGATGTTGATACCTACGTACCTGGAACCTCACCATAGTACCCTTGTCAGAGTGAGGACATGTGCGGGCAGGTAAGAGGAGTCCTGGCCCAAGACTAGATCACATGGATTTACTGGAGCTGCAGACTTACCCTGTTGTTATTTCCCCAGTCCCTGAATGTTTAATTGGAAAAGATATGCCTGGTAGTTGGCCACATTTACATACTGGGTTCTAAGCCTGTGGGGGTAATTGTTATTACAGTTCTCACTGAGATGATTTAGTGGGAGCATCTAAAACTGGGATCCACTCCACTGTCAAAATAATGAATTAAAAACAATGTATATCTCAAATACAAGGGTGGTGACAGGTATTAATGTCACCTTTGAAGATTTGAAGGATCCAGACAAATAGTTCCTTGTCACATCTTCATTTAATTCACTTGTCTGGCCCCTACAAAAGCCAGATTGGATCTTAGAGGATAGTAAATTCAACCAAAGGGTAGTTCCAATGATAGCTTCTGTATTTTTGCTAGAACAGAACCTCAGGTACAAGGCTGATCTGAAAAATGCATTATTTTCCATACCTAATAGGAGGACTGAAGCAGGTCTCAACCACATGAGAGAAACAACAGTATCCATCTAAGGTCTTACCCAAGGCCCTGTTAACTTTACCACCTTCTGTCTTAATGTGGTCCAACAGGACCTGGACCCCTGGAGGTCCCATAAAATATCACGTTGATTAATTGATGATATGATGTTATTTCGACCAGACAAACAAGTATGTTGGAGGTCTTGGTAAGATACATGATAGGAAATAAACCCTTCAGATTCATTTTCTCAGCACATTAGTGAGGTAACCAGGATACCTCCACAGTGTGAACGAAACACCTACCATTAAGAATGAAGCACGGTGCTTTGATGGCCTCTGTGGTTCAGAGGCAGCATATTTCACACTTGGATATACTACTCTGATAACATTTCCCAGCTCACACAGAAGATGTTGGCTTTGAGTGAGGCCCAGAGGAGGAAAGGCTTTAGTGGCAATTCAGGCTATTATATAAGCCCGCCGGTTGGGGCTGCAGTTCGGCAGAGTATCTGGGGTGGGAAAAGATGTCCTGTGGAGATGACAGAAAGCTCCAGTAGGGGAATCACAATGTAGACCTCTATGGTTTTGAAATAGTGGCGTACCATCTGCAATTATTGTAATGCAGTAGACATTGTAATGCATTTTCAGTAGAGAGCTATAACCGAGTTGGAAATAGCTCTTGGTTTGCTGCTGGGAATGAGTGGAGGTGGAGTGTCTTACCTTGAGACACAAAGTGATCTTGCAGGTAGGACTGCTCGTCATTAGCAGAATATTGTCAGGCTCATGAAGCTTTAAGGTCGGACAGCAAACAGTAATCCATTTGAAGAAAGGAGTGGTGGGATCCCCTGTATCGCTCAGCAGTTTAGTGCCAGCCTTCGGCCTGGGGTATGATCCTGGAGTCCCGGGATCGAGTCCCACGTCCGGCTCCCTGCATGGAGCCTGCTTCTCCCTCTGCCTGTGTCTCTGCCTCTCTCTTTCTGTGTGTCTCATGAATAAATAAATAAAATCTCTTTAAAAAAAAAAAAAGGAGTGGCATACCTAGGATGAGGCATGAGCTGGTGGTCCATAGACAAATGCCATCTAAAACCGTATACCAGAGCCTCTCATTTGCTTTACAATCACGGGGTGTTCCTTAAGATCAGCCAATGGAGGAGAATGAGAGCAGAGCTTGTTTCACGTATATGTAGGCTTGATACATAGGGGCAAGCTATAAAAGGATCCCTGCTATCCCACTTGGGATAACTCTGAAAGAGAGTAGCAAGGGAAAATTCTCCCAATAAACAGAGTTTTGGCTATTCACTTTGTATAGAAAGAAAAGCAGCCAGAGATAAGAATGTACATGTACTTCTGAGTCATAGCTAATGGTCTGGTGGTTGGACCAGGGTCGGGGTGGATATGGTGAAAGAAGAGATTGGAATACTGGAGAAAAGGGACTCTGGAAAAGAGGAACATGTGGGGGAAAAAAGTTTGGAAGTCTCTTTATGAAATGTTAACTCTTATCAGAGGGCATCGCCCAGGGAATAAGTACTAAATACCAGTGGACACAATGTCTTGGCCAGTTGTCAGCTAGCCTTTGCCATTGGTCTTCCAAGTGCTGGCACGATGAGCTATGGTGGCAGGGATGGAGGTTTTACGTAAGCCCAATAGTATAGGGTCTCCCTTACCAAGGTTGTTGTCACTGCAGGATGTCTAACACCCTGCCAGGACACTTTTTTCCTACATCCTCTATGAAGCAAAAGCCCTCATTTGTGTGTAGGGAAGGGTAATGGTAAAAAGCCTTTGCATCCATGACAAGTGAATAGAAAAAAAATCCTGTATCTCTGAGGGAAGCATAGGTATATATTTTTCCCAGGTCTAGAACTACAAGGAGGGGTGGCAACACTGCAGATAACATACTCCAGACCCAGTGGCACAATAAATGTCTAACACTGAGTGTTCAGCAGAGTAGAGGCTTGCATCCCACCTCTCTTTCCCAAACAGGGCAATTGCCAAGTAACAAATCCCAGTTGAAAACTCTTGGGGGGAGTAGCAACAGTGTGGAGCCACACCTTCTCTGAGGTAAATGCAGAGGGTAGGTCTAAGACTGAGGGATGATGAAATGTTGAGAAAACCCCTCGAGGAAATAGGTCTCTGCCCTAAACACAAGATATTGCTAGAGTATTTGGATAATCAGGTGTAATGAGGGTAACCATAGCAACAACAAACCTCTGAACACACCCTTCTCCAGAGAAGATATACAGATGGTGAATAAGCACATGAAAATATGCTCAACTTCATTAGTCATTAGGGAGATGCAAATTAAAACCACTTGGTATTTATTGGAATGGCTTAAAAAAGTAACTGACAATACCAAGTGCTGACCAGGATTGGAGCAACTGAAATTGCCAGGCCCTGCTAGTAGATATGCAAAACTCTAGTCACTGGAAAAACAGTTTTGCAGTTTCTTACAAAGTTAAACATGAACTTACCATATGATCTAGAAATCCTTCTAGGTATTTATCCAAGAGAAATGAAAACCTGCATTCACACAAAATCTGTATGGAAATATATAGTACCTTCATATTTGCCTCAAACTGGAAACGACTAATATGTCCTTCATGTGGTTAGTGGATAGACAAGCTGTGTTGCCTTTGTACCATGAACTACTACTGAGCAATGAAAAAGAATGAACTATGATTAACACAACAAAGATGAATCTCAAATTTGCCTTTGCTAAACGAAGGCAGCTAGACCCCAAAGGTTTCATGTTGTGATTCTATCGTATGACATCCTAGGAAGAGTGTATGAATGGAAAACAGACGAATGATGGCCAGAAATTAGGGCTCAGGAGTGGAGGGGGCACATGAGGGAACTACTGCTGTGATGAAATTGTTTTCTGTCTCAACTGTGATGGTATTAAAAGGGCTCCATTTATTTTTCGATACCTCTAGAAATGTCCATCACCAAGAGTGAATTTTATAGAATGTAAATTGAAAAAAAAAAAAGAAAGAAAATCTCAAATTGCAAATAAGTTGAGGTGACCAAAGGGAAGCTTTGATAAGTTTAATGAGACAAAAATTTAAAACTTTAATAAAACATCTTTAATATGAAAAAACCCCTCAAAAACAAAAAGATGAACAACAAACTGTTAAAAATATTTGCAGTACATACAATAGACAAAGGATTAATATAATTACTATGTCTAGGGTGAGTATGTCTCAAATTAAGAGGCACAAAGTAGAACCTGAAAGTTTTCAGGAAAGGAAAGACAGTGGCTGTTAAAAATAATAAATCCTTTTGTTTTACAAGTAATAGAAATGCAAGTTAAAAGGAAATGTAATATTTCAAACATAAATTTGGATAGGCTTACAAAAAATATTAAAATCTAGTTAAGGCTGGACTTGTAGAATTGTGAATGGTGTACCTTTTTAGAAAAGGAATTTTGGGGATCCCTGGGTGGCGCAGCGGTTTGGCGCCTGCCTTTGGCCCAGGACGCGATCCTGGAGACCCAAGATCGAGTCCCACGTCGGGCTCCCGGTGCATGGAGCCTGCTTCTCCCTCTGCCTAGGTCTCTGCCTCTCTCTCTCTCTCTCTCTATGTGACTATCATAAATAAATAAAAATTAAAAAAAAAAAGAAAAGGAATTTTGCAAAGTATGTTAGTAGTCTTAAGCATATTTTTATGTTGATCCAGAAATTCTCCTTATAAAGCATTCTAAAGAAATACATGTATATGTGTAGGCTACATGTGTATATATACAAATATTTATATAAGAAGTAATTCTATTTATGTACACACAAAAATGCCAATGGAAGAGATATTTATAATAGAATACATTTGAAAAAACCTAATTTTTAACAGAAAAATGTCTAAGATATATTGTAAAAAGGGGTATTATGCAAATACATAGTGTTCATTATAAAGCACCTTAATAATTATAAAAATAAGATAGAATTAAATATCATATGTCATCTTATGATAGACTTCACCAATGTATTAAAATTTGTTATCTCCATCTGGTAGAGTCATAAGTAAATATCATTTTCCCTTTCTTTTTAAAATATGCTTCAGCCCTGCCCCAAAGAAAAAAATTTGATTTTTATAATCTGAAAGAAAATTATTTTAAAAAGCACCTTGGGGTCTGAAGAATCTTACAAGAATCTTTCCGGTCCTAAGCTACATTGATGGAGGTGAAAGGCAGATTAAGTAGTAGTAGCTCTTTTCCCTAGATGTCCTAGGAAAAGGCTGGTTCTTTAAGTTAACCATTTAGCTGCTTTGGCTAGTACAAGCAGGATCTAGGATCCCTTCTTGGAAATCTCACTCAGTCTCACAGTTGTTATCTCAAACCGGGAAAAACATGAAATTATTGTGTAGGACTGAATTGTTTACTCTAAGGATGTGAAAATAGAAAATATCTTGTTAAAACCATCTGGGGTGAGGTCTGGCAATATCTAACAAAATAAAACAAACAAAAAAAAGCACAGACACAAATCTGTCAACCCGTCAATCTCTATCCTGGAAATCTAATCCATAGGAATGAAAATGCTGGCATCTAAAGATACATATGCAGTCACTTCTGCTATAACGCTTTACTTTAAAAATGTGAATTTGTTCCAATGCAATTGATATATTAGGGAACACTTTGAGCATAACATGAATTTTGCTTTGGCTTATGCACAATTTCCTTTGCTAAGAAATACTAAGGGATGGCAGGAAACTGCACCCAGCTGAACCAAGCTGCCTGGGAAAACACAAAACACAGACCCCTCATGCATCTCCAGCTATCTCAGTCCTGTATGTGTTAGGAGCCACACCCATCCACATCTTCTCATCCAATTCCAGAGAACACTCCTTCTACCTCCATACCATAACTCTCAAACTATAGTGCTTCTGATGCCCATTTCCTCAAGTAAATTTTAGGTCTTTTTTGAAAATCGAGTGTCTCTTGTATGTATATATTTAAGTGCTTATGTATACAATTGTCCCACTATTGCTTTTTAGGTTCCTATCTTTTTTATTGTTGCCTTTTTTTTTTTTTTTTTTGGTATGTTGTGCCCCTAACCCCATACCATGAAAAGCCTGTAATTTTTATTGCACAATTTTGCATAGCTAGGTGATTTTTAGGGTAAAAGGACATTTAATTAATTAATTAATTAATTAAAAAGATTGCAGTGGGAGCTTTTAAAAACAAACATAATCCTAGATAATGAGGGCTCCTCATTTGTTGCAGGATCCAGATTCATAAATAATTCACTATAATACAAATCAGATGATGACTTCACAAGGGTTGATGGGCTTCCCTATGGCACACCCAAATGGTGTGCTTTAGGGGCGTAACTGAGGGAAAAATACTGGACTGACTTAACCTCTAAGTGTTTTAGACATGGTGTGGCAGATGAAGTGCACATAGGAACAAAATAAAACAAAAAAGCACAGACACAAATCTGAAACATCACTACAGAGAAGCATGTGACAAATGCTAAATAAGAGGGGTGACTGGGATATCCTAGGGCTTAGAAGTTTCATTTTCTGGTTGAAGCCTGTAGGAAATTGTCATGGAGGAGATGGATATAGGAGATCTTTAAATTATAGGTGGGACTTTTATGTGAAAGTTTTAAGAGCAAAGTTTCAGAGTTTGTTTTAAATAGTAATATCCTAGAGGAGTTGAGTTTAGGTTTATTTTATAAACATATGAATATCAACTCAATGTGGTAGTTGAATACCAACCGGAAACCACAGATGAAAAGATGTGAGTATACATGGAGGTCACCTTCTGATTTCAGGAGGAACCGCAATAGCCATTTCACTCATGTTCTCTCGTTGCACTTATCAGTCAGAAGAACTACAAGGGTAGAGTGGCCTTCAGAGTTCTAGTTATTAACCGTATTTTATTGTTTGGGGCATTGAGCCTGGCACCTCTCCTCTCTAGCTGGAGGTTTCTCATCTTTGAAATAAGGATGTGGAACAAGATGGTCTCAAGTTTAGAATCCTGCAGTTCTTTGACAAATAAGTTTCCATGGTTTTGCAGGAATCATGCTGTTTTGTATCTGCCCTTTAACTTCACTGAAATAAGGGTTCTTAAGATCTGGATTTATTTGGCATAACAGAATAATTATCAAATGGAGTCTCTTATTTGGGTGAAAGGAGATCCATGAACTGGCACATTCTAATATGCTGGCTGACACCCACCAATTCAGTTCATTCTCGTTGCAGCAGCAAGAAAGTATAACCAGTTGGTGTAATATCGTAAGTTACACATTCACTATAGCTATTCAGAAATTGTGGAACTTTTTCCCCTTGAAATGTCACAATGATTTTGATAGTGAGAATTCATTACATGCAACCATGAATATTAATTCTTGTTCTCTTCCAGAGGCCACAGAGAGGTATCTACTCAAGTTTCCTCTGTGCCCATGATATTTCTTAAAGTCCTACACACATATCCTGCTCACAATTTTGAGAAGAGTATCTATCTTAAGGGATAAGAAAATACAAATAATATATGAAAATCAGAATTATAAACAGTTTGCTGTGTATACATGGCTTCTTGTATTTAGGAAGCAAATCACAAAATATAAAATCTGACTTCTTTTTTTGGAGTAAGTGAGAAAGGATTGGAACCAGCCTTTAATGGAAGAGTAATAGCATGCAATTTGTTTTAAAAAGTCGTTAGCAATGTCTTAAGAGATTTATTTTCTATTTGAAACTGTCATGTTGAAGGTTAGGGTTTGGCCTATTAACCCAGTCTCCTTTCCTGTTGAGGGGATTGTAGTAGGTGGTCTCCAAAGCCTTTTAGCTTACAAGCTTATGATTCTATGCCCATTATAAACCGTTTCCTTTCAAAAAGTTATGAATTTGTAACAGATGGAATATACATGAACACATAATTTCTTTGAGTGGCTCCCGGTTTAGAAATAGGTCTAGGAGATGTATGAAATTTGGTTTTGCATAGTTCAATTTGCTCCGAATTCTTGAATGATTCAAAACATACTTGGCCACTCAAAACATTTCCAAAATGACTCCTAAACCGAGGAAGAACTTGTCACTAATAATTACAAAGCAAACATAAAATTATACCTATGCTGTAACAAACATTATTGAAGGGCAGGGGTGGTATCTTACCACTAGCAAGTGAGGATTTTTGTTTCCATTGCTCTTAGTTTTGCTGACTTGATGACTGATTCTCCCTTTATATTTTTGAGACCGAAGTAGTCTATCAACTTTGGATTTAAAAAAGAAGGCTAAATTCCTAAGTGCACATTGCTACCAGTGCTGCTGTAAGAATTAATAACTTTTGAATCAAAGTCTAAGGGTACTTAGCAGTAGCCACAAACCAAAGAATCCTCAAAATTCAATCTTTTCTTGTTCTTGTTCCAAGTTCTCATTCTAGAGTTAGGAGAATGCTGGCTTAGCCTGCTTTCTGCCTATGATTTCTGTGTTCCTTTTTGATTTTCTTGTGCTTTCCCTCACTCTTATTTAAATGCAGGTTAGGGGTTGACTGCCACTTCCCTTTGGAGCCAGTACACCCCAGTTCACACTGATCGGTTAGAGAAGAGGAAAGGATAGGTTACCCTGGGGTTTGCTGCCCGATTCAGAGAAGAGAGCTGGTCTGCAATTATTTTACACTGGAGCTTAGTGGTTTGTTTTGTCCAGGCCGGATTGGAAGCCTCTCATGACCATTGTTGTTTGTTTTGATTTATGTTGGATTGAGAGAAATGTTGAAGCTTTTATTTTATTTTATTTTTTTCTGAACGGTTGCATGTTTGCATTTCAGAGTTTTACTGTTGGAATTATCCTGCAGCCTGAGCCAAGGTTATTTGGTCCTATTGGCTTTTGATTTCACGTATGCCAGTTCGAGGGAGTTCCAGCAGACAATTTGTTGTTTTTCAAAGCAGTTAGTTGTTTGTCAGAGTTCTGATCATGCCTGGAGGAAGATCTTCTAAGGCAACTTGAGAAAACTATTATAATAAAAGGAATTTGGAAACATGAGCTCTGTTGTTGGACTCAATCCCTGAATATTTTTAATTAAAGTCTCCCCTTTCTGCCTCAGTTTCTCCATCTGGAGCATGGGAATGTGATACAGTATAGGCTGGTGTTGTGATAGGCTATATGTTTGATTTATAAGGTCTTGGCAAAAGGTCCCTTTTAAAAGATGCATATTTGAAGCTACACTTAGGTAAGCAAAAATTATTTAAGATATTCACTCTGAGAAAGCACCGTAGGAATATATAAACCAATAACCATGCCTGAAATGTTATTCTAGAAAGCCAGCTGCAAACTGTATAGAAAACATAGTCAAGAATGATGCACATGGAGAATTCTCATCAGACAATTGAATTAAATGGCAGATGGACATGTAAAATCTTGGGATGTGGGAGATTTCAAATGTAGGTGTTCACATTTATTCTAAGGAATAATTCTGGCTAAATTTTCCATTGATTGGGATTAGTGCAAAAACACACAATAGCTACATTTCTCTGCTTTTTGCAGAGTTTCTCATAAAGACGTTTTCTCTGATATGAACAGAAGTAAATTAAGTTTGGGGCTAGAAATGTGGGCCTCGTGTTATATGGAATTCTTTACAGGAGTCATGATACTCGTTTGGCTCTTTCTTTTGCATGTGCTTTGGTTTCATGAGCCTTCCTGCTTCTTGATCTGACCTTTTCAGTACCACATTAAACTGTCAGTTTCTAGTGCTTATTTGGAACATTTTCAGAGTGAGCATATGGATTTTATAGTAAGTCTTTATAACACCATTTTGACTCTTTGGTAACTTTTTCTCATCATGATATTATTTGCATTATATTGAATCATGTATATTTTTCTGGGCCAGCATGAGATTAGGATGTAATATAGAGAACGTGTTTTAAAACCATTTATGTAAAAATGAGAAGCTGGATGAATGCCATTGCAGTCTAGCCATTGACTGGCAGGATGTATAATGCACACTATGGGCACGGAACATAATTTGAAGTGATTTAGTAGGAAGAATAAAACATCTTTACTGAAATCCAAGGGGCAAAGACATACTTTTCACTACAGCTTTTTAGAACTCGAGCAAAGAACATGAATATTTATGTACATTCTTACGGAATACATAAACTGATATCATTTAGTTTCGGATGCTACAAAAATAATTTAATGGAATACATGAGACAGACAATTCCCTATCGCCCAGGGACCTAAAACCATGTGATTTTTATTTCTATTATAATTCTCATCTTTGAAAACAATTCTGGAATGCTAATTACCAGGAGGTCTGTCAGGAACAAGCGGAACACAGATTTGATTTGGTTTCAATTCATTCATGCTCCACCCAATACTGGATTCAGACAATGAAAGGTCTGCCTGAGGACTGTACAGTGGCCAGGTCAGGACCACCCAAATATTAGATGGTTAGTGGAACTCAAGCAAAGATCAGCAAAGGACCCCCACTAACAGCTAATTCATTTAACCAAGTGATTTAGAATTTGTAAAATGCTTTCACATCCATTTCCCCTTTTGAAAGCCTTACAAGATAAAAAATAATAAACAGATAAAAAATAAATCCAGCTTCGTAGGTGGGGAAATTCAGGTTTGAAGAGGCTAAGCAATTTGCCCAAGTTACAAGATCATAAATGGCAGCAGGGCTCATTTGCAGTTCCTGGGACTCTGAGTCTTGTGCTCAGCCTGCAGAAGACACAAATAAGACAAGGCAGGGAATATATCTGTGAGTTATGGAAGCAACTTATTATTATTTTTTTGGTCTGTGCTTATTAATAGACTGAAGCACTCTGGGCCATCTTAATTACTTAAGTATCCAGATGTTCTGAATTCTCTTTAGTGCTGCCTAACTGATGTGGCCATTTCTGTTTTTTGTCTGAGGGGTTGGAAAAAATCTTCCAGTATTCTGGGTCATTAGGAACACCACATGTGCTCGCAGGAGCATATGATAGCTTCCTGTTACAGAGTGCAATTCTGGGCAGGTGAAAATGGCCCCTACTGTATTTGTGTGCAACAAGGATTATGGTTTGTTGCTGCATTAAGGAGACATAAAAGGAAGAGAAAAGCCACTGGCGTGACAAGCACCTTCTCTCTTCCTGCACTGCTTCTCCTCTTATCAACTCGCCTCCAAAAATTCTGGGCACAAAACAAAAGGGGGTAGACTGGCCCCTGCTGCTTGTGGAATCAGAATTGCTTCCTACATGGCTCCGTCAACTTTGATCAGTGCTGCCTCAGCTTTTAAATGCTTAAACCTTGCTTCTAAAATCTTGACTCCTTCCAACCATCACAGATGGGACTTAACCACCTTAAAATGCCATGCCCTATAACCCTGGGAATCGCCTCCTAAAGCTCAGCTATTCCTCTTGGGATTCTTATCTTTGACCATCCTGGCCACTAAGTGTTTCCCTCCAGGGGGCCGTCTCCCAGAAGGTAGGAGGTCCACAGCCTTTGGATCCAATCTGAAAGGGAAATTTCCCGGAAAGACTTTAAGGAAAGAAAATAAGCTGAGAAAGAGAAAAAAAATGACTCTAAGTGACAAAAGTAACCAGTTAACAATTCTGTGGTCACATAGATAGTTTTGGTCATAGACATTTAAAGAGAAATATCCTTCAGTTTACAAATGTCTGTGTGGATATGTATACGCACACGCGCGCGCGCGCGCACACACACACACACACACACACACACATATATATATATATAATTTTTTTTTTACAGGAAAGATCTTTGTGAATTTTTGAAATATTTCTCTTTTAATTATTTGGTCATCAATCATTAATCCAGAAAGTTAAAATACACGTGAAGGCAAAAGTAATTGATTTATTTTTCCTAGGACATCCAATTTTCATTTCCTATTTATTGGTTTATGTGCAAATCACTTTGCTGGGTACTCTGCTGGGTGGGCTGGATAATGGGGAGAGGCCAGGATACTGCTGATTCCTACCCTAAGGAACTACATTAAAGGAAGAGAAGAATAGCTCACTTAAAACAGATTGGGTCTAAATTACAGTAGCTCCCACCCCCTCTCAGTTACCTGCACTCCGCTTCTGTCTGGAAGGGGTGATCCTTCCACTGACTTATTTTTAGGTCGTTAGTAGCATAATGCTACATCACAATGCCTGGGTCATTCACCTCGCTTCATCTCCTGTAGGCATCTTCTCATCTCACGTCCTCCCAGGAAGGGTGAGTGAATACAATACAATAAGATATTTTGAGAAAAAGAGACATGCTCACCTAACTATTGTGTTTTCAAACTATATCCATCTTTATTAAAGATACTTTTCATAAACAATCATGGTATTTCAGGCGGGACACAGGCAGACAACTAGTGAGGGTTTAATAACAAAATTCACTCCTCTGTGGAACTTAAGAAACACAACAGATGAACATAGGGAGAGGGAAGGAAAATAACATAAGGTGAAAATTGGGAGGCAAGCAAACCATAAGAGATGCTGAACTCTATGAAACAAATGGAGGATTGTGGAAGGGAGGTGGAGGGGGAAGGGGTAACTGGGCGATGGGCATTAAGGAGGGTGCTTGATGTTATGAGCACGGGGTGTTACATGCAACTGATGAATCGCTAAATTCTACTTCTGAAACTAATAGAAAGAGTATAGAACAACCTTCAAACTCCCTTCTTCAGTGGACTATCCAAATCAGAAAGACACTATAAAACCCAGTGATGTCTCCATGTGATACTCTGAACAGGGAACGTTTGAGGGTCGACAGTCCACATTTGGCGGGTCGTCCAACATTTCGCAAGCCAACTTTGACTTCCAGGAAATGAAGTGGAAATGGCAGAGTTATCAGTCGGAAGGTCCCCTAAGCTAAGAAAAGAACCCTTTTGAGGGGTGACATCTCCATGTTGACACTGTGAAGTCCAGATTGCCTGGCACACTGGGAACCTTCTTTGGGGTCGGGCTCCCACAGGTCTCTGGGTGTAAGGGAGTCCAATCTACGCTGAAGGCAGAGAGGGAGAAGAGGACATACAACATGAATTTTCGTTTTCCACACCACAGGCGTTTGTGCCAAGGTGGTGAATGTGAATTGACATCCCTCCTCTGGGAACCAAGAGGAGGTTTCTCAAGACCAGAAAGGAAAGGTGTTCCCCATGCCCTGGATCAAATCAATCTAGCTTCAGAGATATGTTAGTGACATATGCCCTTCCCCCCAAACAACAATGAAGTGTTCTGGTGCTAATACAGCCTAAATTTTTTTTTTAAAACTACATTTTTGTAAAACTTGATAAAAAATAGAATTTCAAACTATAGTCATTGGAAGTACACAGTTATCCAAATTGCACTTGCCTCACTTGGCATCTCCACCATCAGCCTTCTGCGCATGAGCTGTTTTGGCATCTCTGTTTTGCAGGGTTATTCCCATCCTTGCCAGCCTCAACTGTCCCCCTTTTCCCTTTGGGTCCCTTCTCTCCCTGCTTTGAAGAGGCCATTTTAGGCTTGGGCTCTGGCTTTGGAGGAGTAGGTTTAGGAGACAACCTTGCAGATCTTGTCTGTGGCTCATCTCCTACCTTGGCTTTGCCTCCTCTAGCAACCCCTTTTCAGTCTTTCTCTTGGGCATTGTGGTGACAGTGGTGGATGTTGGCACTTGGACAGGGCATGTGGGCTTTGCTTAGTCTGGGGGTCATTCTCGCCTGTTCTTTACACTGCTCCACATACATTTTATTCTAGTATATTATAGTCATCCTTTTATCATTATTATTAATCTTCTCCTAATTTATAAATTAAACTTTATCATAAGTATGTATAGGAAAAATCATAGTATATGTGGAGTCTGATACTATTTGAGGTTTCAGACCCTCCCAACTGGGGGTCTTGGGAATTAACCCCCACAGATATGGAGGAACTACTGTATGTGCTAAGACCGTGAAAGTTCACAGACCACAGAGAAGGGAGAGAAGGTTCTGTAAAAGACATTGGCTTTTCTTGAGACCTAATAAAGTTCATGAAATTTCATTCATTTCATTGAGTTTTCAACACTCTCTCATTTTTTCTTACACTTCGGTCAAGAATGATTTTCAAATAAGGGTAATTGTGAAACATAAGATAGAACAATTTTGCTCCTTCAGCTGAATAGTGTCCTGAATGCCAGGCGATTGACAGAGACCTCTGATTGGTCAGGCTGGTGAGCTATCACTTGTGATCCTAGTTGAAGGGAAAAGAGGTTAGGACCCATGTTTCATTGAGGACCCGTCAGAACTCAAGCCAGGATTCTCAGAATCCATAGGATACCACGAGTATGATAGCTAAAGACCTCTGGCCAGATCATTTAGAGACCTCTAGAAAAGCAGAGACTTTCTCCGTTAGCCTCTTACATTTGGTGGGCTGTTTTTGGTATAAACAGAGGTATCCCAACAGTTGAGAAGACCTCTTAAAATTTGGCTTCCTCTCCTTTCAGTAGTTTGACTAAATTTTTATGTTTGTGTTTTAAATAACATATTAAAGGTGAGAAATCACTTGAACCACTAAACTAGAATTCAGCATAACTAGAGCTTACTGAAGTGATCCATATCATCCTTCATCCTGCCTCCAGAATGATTCCTCGGTTATTATAGATTCCATGCCTGTTAAAAAGGCGCTTGTTAGTTTTTAGGACTTCATGGCTATTTTTTTTTAAAGAGAAGTCCATGACTTCCCTTCAGCAAGAAAATGATAGAAAATTGGAATTGCCATTCATTTCTTAATTCTCAGACTCAATAAGAGAGGCAACTAGAATTGTCTTTCTCTTTTTCTATGTGCTTCTGGTGTGTGTGTGTGTGTGTGTGTGTACATACATACACCCCCAAAATTTTTTTTATGAGTAAAGGAAAGAATACCGGTCAAATATCGACATAAGACTATTTCAGGGAAAGATTTTTCTCTTTTTTCTTTGGGTGGGGGAATGCACATAAGTAGTCTTTTCTATAAATAAAAAGAATGCTTTAGGTCAATGACTTTGCTTCTACCTTCGTCTACCTCAGAGGAGAGGAGGACTTCCTGAGTACAAACATATTTTGTGGGGTCTTTGTTGAGGAAAAAAAAAAACAGTGGAAAGAATGGATACTTGGAAAATACATATTTCAAACAGTTGGACAGGGACAGCTGGTTCATTTTTTTCTTCCTGCCAAGCCATTTCCACTTACAATTCAAAAAACCACAGTTTGATATTGGATTTAGAACCAAGTTTTCAAAAAAAAAAAAAAAAACACATTGCCAGGGAACATGCATGGAATTCCCACTGATAATAGCATAAAACACAAAAGGATGGAGTCTGACCGCCCACGATGGTCTCTCCTTCTGGCATATCAGGCAACCCGCTAACAGCATTTCTTTGGACATACCAAACGTATCCCTCGATTGTAAGCTACTTGTGGATAGGCACTGGCTTGATTTATCTTTTACACAGCTCTGTAAATAACAGATACTCAATAATTATCTGTAAAACAGTGTATTTAAGACTACAATTTCAGTGAGACTCCTGTGTTGGCAGGGTCTGCTAAGAAGCAGATCTGCTTTAAAAAAAAAAAAAAAATACCAAGACAGAATTTAACTTGCAAGAAAATTTTCAGGGAAATGTCTGTGAGGAAAAAAAAAAAGGGAGAGGAAGTTGGGAAAGCCTGGGAGAGACTTCAGACTATAATGTAGGTATGACCCCAAATAAGGGAAGGAAGGAAGGAAGTTTGGGCAAAAATATCTTAGACTGAGGTGCAATTCTAAGAAGAGTTTAGTGAGGCCACTGAGGAATCTTCAAGTCAAAGTTGTTTACCAGAGCAATCTCCCACCTTCCAGGAAAGGGCCTGATTTTAGTGCCCCTGTTGCACTCACTCATTGATTGGGAGTAGCTGGTGGAAATTGTGACCTCAGAGTAAAGACAATAATGAGATTTCAGAATGCAGCCCTGGGACTCTTAGTCAATTCTGATCTCTGAAGGAGATCCAAGAGGCATATTTTTATGACCAACATAGGTAGGCCTTGGTAAAAATCTGAGCATCTATCCACTGATAAGTGAAATTTTTCTTCTTGGACAAGATCTATTGATGGTTGTAAAGATTAACTGAGATAATATATATAAAGGGTTTGGCACACCACATAGCGATTGCTTGATAAGAGGCAGTTCTTTTCTTATCATTAATGGTCTTACCTGTCAAGTTACCATGTACTGAATCGTGTTATGTACGAGACACAATATTGGGTACTTAACACGCAATAAAACATACCAGAGAGAGTACCTGTTTTGGTGATAGGATGAATTTCAAAACCAGAATGGGGCAGTTACCAGTTGTGTGACCACATTGGGAAAATTATTCACCATGACCAAGTAGGATTTATCCCTGGGACACAAGGCTGGTTCAACACCCGTAAAACAATCAATGTGATTCATCATATCAGCAAGAGAAAAACCAAGAACCATATGATCCTCTCATTGGATGCAGAGAAAGCATTTGACAAAATACACATTGAGCAAGTTATTGAAAGTCTCTGAGCCTCAGTTTCCACATCTCTAAGACAGATATAAGATGCCCATAACAGAGGATGGTGGATGGGTTAGAAGAAATAAAGTAGGAGTACCTGGTACGTGTGAGGAATGCCATGCACTGTTGTTATTATCATTTCCAAGCATCACAGAACCCTGCAAAATTATCAGCCCCGGGAGGCTGAGCTGTATGGATTGTACATCATGAGGGCTCTCCAGGGTTGCAAGGCTTGCTTTCAGGTTTGGCCAAAGGGAAGCCCTTGTAGGAAGCTGTCGAGGAGGATGACAACTCAGGGATATACTTCCTTGTCCCCTCCCCTGTGAGGCCTGGCTACATCCCTCTACCAAAACTCACAATTCTTCACAAGATAGTGGGCTTCACCCAACTCTCTCTCCTGCTGAATTCTAATAACTGCTTCCTCTCTTTTCTCTCAGGTCCACTGGCAGTGAGACCTCAGCTGTCACTGTCTCCAGGTTATTGCACTCTCCTTTGTAGCTCTCCTAAATCCACACGTTATTGAACAATCTTGCTGAAATACTTGCCTCTGAGTTATTCCACTTTGCATAGGTCTTCACTTTCTTGCTAGGACCACCAATGGACTTTAGTTCTTTTTCCTCAACCTTATATCCTCTCTCCATGAAATATGTAAGCATCCTTTTAGTTAAAAATAATAATCTCTTAAATAAGGAAGAGAAAGATGAAAAGAGTTGTGAAGGGGTCCCGTGTTTGGAATCTGGCACCAAGATAACTGGTCTGATTTATGAAAAAACGTACAAGTTCTTTCAAAGAAAATAGCCTTTGTAAACAACCATGCTAAGACTCAGGGAGAGTAGCGTAGACAGGAAACTCTACCCTTGACTGCTGGACCCCTGAATGATTTAGGGTGCATCCCTTAAATTCTCTGACCCTTAAATCAGAATGTAGGTAAATGTGTGGCTGAGCCCATGTTGGCTGTGACAATACTGGCCCACAAAATGCTATCTATGGAGGGAGATTCAATTTTTGGGCTCTTGGAAAGGTGCTTTAAAATTCTTGGTTGAAGGACAAATGTATCAAGGCAGATGGTTGTATCTTCTGTGTGTGCTTGGGATACACTTGGAAGGGTCTGCTGGCTGACATTGAGGACACTGCCAGACAAGATCAGAGTGATTCCTGGTGAGTTCTTTGGTGGATTTTGGGCTTGTAGAGGAAATGTTGTGCCCAGGAAAGGTTTGCCTATTTTTCTAGCTGGAAGGAAGCCTAGCAGCCTCAGAATAAAATAGAAATCAGTGGTCCTAGGTAGGAAAACGTTATTAAAGACAAGAGTGGAAAATCAGACACCATCAGACACATCAGCATGAATGTGAAAGCTCCAGCCAGCAGACAATTTCAGACAGATTTGCAGAAAATTTTTCAAGAACTTCTCAGATGGATTCTGTGTCTTTTCGGACCTCAAGGAGCAGACAAGGGGTCCATATGGTACCTATGGACTTGAAACAAATGACCTGTTCTCACTCTCTACTTTTTTGGCATCGAGAACAAGCAAGGAGAGCTCTCTCCCTGGGTGGGAGATGTTTTCTTAATGGTTAAAGGGAAAGTTTTGGCTCCTGATTTGGAAGCGGCCACACACCACCCTCATTAATTATGTTTTAAAGGATGTGAGTGAAACTTTATAATTGAAGAGAAATTAGATTGGCTTTCTTTTTGCTGGGGGAAAGAAACTCAGAGTGCTCAGCAGCTGAAACAATAGACGCCAGGAATTAGAGGAGAGCAACAATAAAATCTGACTGAGCTGTGAATGGGACAAAGTTTTCCTTGCTCCTTCGTATACCCCTGGTTGCTTCATCCCCTGCTGTCTTCCACACATCATTTAGGCATCCTCTGTGGCTTGACTTTATGCTGCTATTAATCTCCTTTTTGAAAGAAGTCACAGACTACAGAGCTCCATACACTTTGTCATCATCACCGTCTAGTCACTCTCTTTCATCTTAGGTGCCAAGAACACCAAGTATAAGGTCCTTTCTGGAAAAATACAAGACCATGTAGGTATGTGTGGGTAACCCCCTTTGCCATGGAAGTTGTACTCAGAAATATAGGATTTGGAGCAGATGTTCTTGTTAAATGTTTACTAGCTTTGCTGTTTGGGCAAGTCTCTGCCTTTCTGAGGGTATTGTTAAAACTCAACAATAGTGGGGCTATTGTTAAAACTCAACCTTGAATTATTGTTGAAATGAGTAAATGAGACGTATGTAGATATACTCTGTGAACTGTAATTTGTTAGGCAAATGTTAGTTGTAATTAATATGATCAATGAGAAAAATACTTTCATTCCAATTGGTCTGTTTCCACATTGTCTTTTGATACAGTAATCACTTTGGGGAATTGGCCTTTGTGAAATTGGTCTGCTCCTATTAATTAAGCATCTGTCTTGTTCAAGGCCTTGTGCTACATGCTCTGGCAGATAAAAAGGTGACTAGCACATGGTTCTTGCTCTCTTGGATCATACAAACTAGTCAGAGATTTAAGACACTCAAAAGTAGTTTTCTCACCACAACTTGTTTTTTCACTTTATGTGGCCCTCATGGTGGTGCGATCCTGAAGAACTCTTTCCCCTCTTTCCCCTATTCTTAGAGTAGTAGTTGGAGGAATTCTGTTCTTTTAGGCAATAGAAATGAACTCTGGCTGAGGTGAGCAAAAATGAGAATTTGGGTGGGACATTAAGACAATTGGAGTCAGGAGGTGTTTTGGTAGGTTCCCTAAGAGCAGAGCCTGATGCTGGAATTGAGGTGCCCGTGGTTTATTGAGAGGTTGCTTTTCAGGAAAACTTGTAGAAACTGAGGGAAATGGTATAGGTAAGAACAAAGATCTATGCAAGGATATGGTCTTAGGTAAAGTCTAGCTAGGAGGTGTATATTTTAGGCAAGGAGGCTGAACTTTCATACCTCCCTATCAGTCCGTCATTGGCTGCTTTGGAGTAGGGGATATTGAAACCTCACAGGCATTTCCAAATGAGATATTCCAGTCGGGCAAGGGCAATGTTCTGGAGAAAGTTGCAGGTACAAACTGTTAGATGCAGCACACACCGAGGCTGGGTAGTAGAAACACTAGCTGTTAAAGGGGACATACATGGGGTACTACTGTGTCTACCATAGGAGGGCAAGAAGGTAAGAAAAAGTCATGACCCAGAGTGCTCCTAGGGATATAGTGAGATTCAGTATCAAAATGAGTTATCATGGTATTAGAATGAATGAGCACCAACACCTTTCCCATTACTGGAATACTCTCCTTAAATTCAAAGTCCAAAATGTGGGGCTCTTACCGGATATTAGAATAGAGAAGTTCCCTTTTTTCTGTGGGTCACTGATCTGGGAACGTGCAAAATAGGAATTGAAGTAAATCTATCTATAGTAGGAAAAAATGAGACCACTCTCCCCAGACCTGCCAGGGGACCAAGCTGGGAGATGGAGTCTGAGATCTAAATCTTCAGGCATGGCTTCACCCAAGATGAAGGCAGCATTATTCCTTAATTTCCCAGTTCACCAAAAAGCTCCCTTTTGGCTTAAACTACCATTTATATCACTTGGAATCAAATGGTTTGTGGAACGCAGAACATCTTGGCACTCTGAAGTTACTCCTGTGAATGTTATGTTGCATAGCAAAAGGGACTTTACAAATATAATTAAGGGTACTAATCCAGCTAGATTTACAATAAGGAGATTAGGCCTGCCCCCAGATAATTCAGGATAATCTAACCACATAAACCCTAAAAAGCAAAGATCTTTCTCTGCCTGCTACCAGAAGAGTAAGTCAGAGATCTCAGGTGCTGTTGTTGGATTGAAGATGAAAGGGCCACATGTCAAGGAAATGAGAATCCTAGTCCTACGTCAGCGGGGAAATGATTTCTACATCAAAGTGGAATCTTCCCCCAGAACTTCTAGATTAAATCCTAGCCCAGCTAACACCTTGATTTCTGCTTTCTGATCCCTGAGTAGAGATGCCTTGGGAGACATTATGCTTGGACTTCTGACCTATGGAACTGCAAGATAGCAAGTATTGTGTTAAGCCACGGAATTTGTGGTTATTTGTTACAGCAGCAATAGAAAGCTAATACATGGGCCAAATGAGTGATACTTTTTCATTCAGTAACATTCATGGTGCCCCTGCCTTGAGAGTAAATGTCTAGAGCCACATGGACCAAACACTAAATATGAAAGATAAGAAATCATGCAAGGCTCTTCTGGAGGCTTTATGGCCTATTGATAAAGAACGTTTGCTCCAATGGTAAGGACCACGTTTTATTTGTGTGTCTTGGGAAAACTTCTGGCACACAGTAGGTAGCAACTACTATTCTATTAAACTCAATGGTTTTACAATACTGTTGGCTCAACAGTACACAGTACAAGGGAGTAAAAAACTAAGGACTTTATTGTGTATTGGAAATCATGCTTTAAAGAATATTTTATGGTTCCTGGTTTGACTTTCAATTTATATTATAGGTGAAGATGAAAAAAATCTATTGAATGTATAGGTTTTTTCCCCCTCCCTTAAAATATAGAATTTCTACTTTGGTTCTGGAACTAAGATTAACTGTGAGTCTTTATGGCTCCTGATTCAAATGCCCCAATTATCAGCGCATGATTCTGGTGTAAGGCTGGGAACAGATTTAAATATCAGCAAACTCAGCTTCTCAAAAATCGAATATAATTATACGTAACTAGTGCTTTTACCTTAGTGTGACTCATAGTGGTGTCTAATCTGGTTACCAATATTTGTTCTCCTGTAATTGTTCCAGATTGTGTAGGGTGTCCTGGTCCTGCCTGTGCATTTTGATGCTCTAGAATACAGTTCACACTCATCCTGGGCAGGTGTCTGAAGCCTGCCTCCTCACTCTTTTGATCTCTACTAGTTCCAGTTATCAGTTCCTCTCCTAGGGCTGGTTTTGGGAACTTGAAAACAACTGGTCCTGTACACTTCACACTATCTCCAAACTCTCCTAACTGGCTTACTTCTCCTCCTTTTACTGCCTGTCTCTCATTTGAGAATGGAGATGCACCTTACATGACCCCAAGCTCTCTTTCCTTATGGTTCCTGTACTTGTGAGGAAATATCCAAGTGTTCATAAATTTTTGTATCCTTCCATAGGCTAGCTAATGACAATTTCATAATTAAGAGCTGTCAGAGTTTAGGATTTCAATAACTTTGGTCCATGTAACATACCTGGGCAAAACCAAACAAATAAAACAATTATTTTATCATGATTGATTCTGTTTTTATAGATGAGCCATTCTTGAAGTACTGCTGTCCTTGGATTCGTAGCTTTGCATCTGGAAAGGGGCAATAGTATTAAGTTAATAGTTTGGGTCTCTCTTTGACATATTCCCTTGAGAAGTGTTAAATTTTGCCATTATCTTGACAGTTCAAAAACTAGTCCTATGGTTGATATTTTACCAAAGAGATAAATGTAGAGGAATGTCACTTTTCTTTTAATTAGTTCTGTCAGTAGAAACTTGGCAAGAGATCATAGTAAGGAGATATTGGCCTTTAGGCATGTTCATATTTGCTTCTGTGATTTAGGATTATGATGACTTTCATGTATCCGTACAGTGACCCTGTCTGGTTTAGAGGTTCTGAAACTATGGTATCAAGCCTTTCCTATTCCTCCAGACAGAGACAGTAACATTCACCAAACACTGGAGGTTTTTTTTTTTTTTTTTTTTTTTTTTTTTAAAGATTTCATTTATTCATTCATGAGAGACAGAGGGCGGGGGAGAGAGAGAGAGAGAGAGAGAGAGAGAGAGAGAGACAGACAGACAGGCAGAGGGAGAAGCAGGCTCCATGCAGGGAGCCCGACATGGGACTCAATCCCAGGACTCCAGGATCACACCCCAGGCTGAACGGAGACGCCAAACCACTGAGCCACCCAGGGATCCCCAACACTGGAGTTTTGATCAGGTACAGTCACACAGCCATAAAAGACATTTAATTTTATATTAACCAGCTAATATTTATGACTTGAACTAATATTTAGGACTTGAAAAATTAATTTTTTAATTTTCATTTTTTGAAAATGCACAATTTGATGTGTTTTGTTTGTTTTTTTTTTAACCCTTCACTATGTTTTACATGATCAAAGGTATTGTTTTCAAACCTAAAATAAAGGGAGCTGGTTCTTTTTTCCTGTCTTATCAGAGAGTCTTTGAACACTATGGTTTTTTACTCTTCTGGTTCAAATTACTAGAATTCAGAAATTAACCTTGGCATTCTATTACTAGAAAAACCAATGAAGAGTTAGTTCCTTACTGATTTAAAAACATCTAATTTAAAAAAACTGCATGATGATTCCATGGAGGAAAGAAGGTAACAGATACGCTAGTTCGGCTAGGAGAATCAAGCTTAACAGTAATAACAGCTACTTTTTTAATTGAATTTCTTGTCTGCATCCAAAAATTTACGTGGATAATTTTACCTTTTGTTTCGTTAATATGGTGGGCCAGGTACTCAGGCAAACCCTCCACTGAAAACCACTAAAAAATACTCTGTAATGGTGCTTAAAAACAACAATGAGCAGGTGATAAAGTCAGGAATTATCAGGCTAAAATCAAGGCAGGTGAAGATAGAAATCCAGAGAGCTAAGTGACCTCTGAATTTTAGTTTTGTCTTGATGATATTTACTGAACCTAGTAACCTTCAGCTCAGCTTCCTCATAGAGTTACAAGACAGGAAACAAAACTCAGGTGTGAAGTCTGGTAAAGGAGTCTCAGAAAGCTGAGACAGGAGCACTTTGCCCTCTGTATAAAGGTGAGCTGGAAAAATGCTACCCCCCCCCCCACTTAGAGACAAAGCATGGAGCATATGAAAAAGATTAAGAGGCACAAAAGAGACAGATATCTGCTACAAGATTAATTTGAGTTTCATAAAGAGATAATAAAGAGAACGGGGAAAATTATCCAGAATTGAAAGATGCATAAAAGCCAATGAATCCAAAGCAGATATTAAAGAAGAAACATGCACGGAAACACATTAGCTTGAAACCAGAGAACACGAAAGACAAAATCAGAAGGAACAAATGGATCGCTAACAAGGGATGGTTGACAGCTGATTTCTAATAGCAATAATGAAAGCCAGAAGCCAGTAAAATGGTATTTTTAGTTTGCCAAGAAGAAATAATTGCCCATGAGGAGTTATGTTTTTAGTGTGCAGATATTTAATTTTCTATAAATGGAAGCATATATAATGCCTTTTAAAGTCATTTTTTTAAATTAAACTTTAATTTTCATGTGATTATAGATTCACATGCAGTTGTAAGAAATACTAGATCCCATATATATTTTTACTTTGTTTATCCCAATGGTAACATTGGGATAAGACTGGATGATAAAAGGAAGATGGAAAAATGTATCAGGCAAAGTCTAGCCAAAAGAAAGATACTATACTTATTTTTAATATCACACAAAATATGCTTTAAAGCATAAAACATAATCTCTTCCCCTAGTAATAGAACATTTAATTTACTGGGAAAATATAATAATTTAAAATTTGTGTGTACCTAATGACATAGCTCAAAATAAATAAAACAAAAATTGACTTAACTAATAAATTCACAACTGTAGAAGATTTTAATACACCTGTCAGATGATACAGATAGGACATCAGTAAGAAAAATGAATATTTAAACAATATTATTTAAAATCATGTCCAAATGGGCATATATAAATCATGCCCATGCAATGCATAATATGATTTCTGTATAAGAACCCAAAGGACATTTGCATAAATTGACCATATAGCAAGTCTAAATAATTTTCAAAGTTCTGTATTGTTCCTTGAACACAGTACAGTTAAGCTAGAAATCAATAACCAAAAGATAACCAGTGAGACTCCATATATAGAGAAATTAAGAAATACATTTACATGGGGCACCTGGCTGGCTCAGTCAATAAAGCATCTGACTCTTGATTTTGGCTCAGGTCATGTTCTCAGGGTTGTGGGACTGAGGCCTGCCTGGGGCTCTGAGCTGAATATGGAGACTGCTTATGAATCTCTCCCTCTCCCTCTGTTGCTCACTCTGCCACCTCCTACCCTCTCCTTTTCTGAAAAATAAAATAAGAGGAAAGGTATTGCTGCAGAGCTACTCCCTCTATTAAAAATATATATTTAAGTAAATCACAAGTCAAAGAAAATACAATGAAGCTAGAAAACATTTAGGATGGAGTAATAATGAAAGTACTGCTATAAAAACTTATGCCGACAAAGCAGGAGTTAGAAGAAATTTTAGCTCTTGATTGTTATATCAAAACAAAAACACAGATTGAAAACCCAATAAATGATATATTCAGAGGATAGGAAAAGAAGAGCAGAATATATGCAAAGAATCTGCAAGAAAGGAAATAACAAAGATCTGGGCCAAAATTAATGTAATGGAAAAGAAGCATTTAGTAAAAAGAATGAACAAAAAATTTAGTTGTTTGGAAAGTCTAATAAAATTGACAAAATTTTGTCAAGATTAATCAAGAAAAAAAGAACTGTTGCAACTAAATGATGTGAGGAAGGTAATTGTAATCGCCAGCAGTAGGAGATAATAAAAGGATAGTATGAAAACTTCATGCCAGTTAACTTGAAAATTTATATGAAATGGATAAATTCCTAGGAAAATGTAACAACGAAACTGAGTCAAGAAGAAATAGAACACATGAAAAGTCATCTAACCACTAATGAAATTGACTCCAGGCCTTAGATGGTTTGACCATGGAGCCTAACCAAACATTCACAGAAAATATACTTCCAATTTTACAGGAACTATTCCAAAATAGAGTAAAAGAGGGAGCATTTTCCAATTCATTTTATGCTGCTCATGTAACCTTGACACCCAAAACCTGATGTGAACAATGGAAGAAGGAAAAATTGTCAGTGAATCTCATTCAGGAGCATAGATACAATAATTAGCAAAACTAATTCAGCTATGTCTAAAAAAAAATAATACATCATAGATGTTTAGTTCTGTTTGTCCTAGAAATACAAGCTTTTTTAAAAATAGAAAAATCAGTGTTATTCTCCACATTAACAATTCAACAAAAAAAATAATGTTGCTGTATTAATACATATTGAAGAATATTTGGATAGAACTCAACATCCATTCATTAAAAAAAACCTCTCCGTACTAGAAATAAAAAAGGAATTTGTCATCCTTTAATTAAATTGAATTTTTAAAAAGTCTGCAGCACAAAATGAAATTCAAATAAAACACTGAAAATTTTCCCTTCAATATTAGGAATAAGACAAGTGTACCTATTTTTATAATTCTATTCAATGTTGTACTGAAGGCTCTTGCTAGCACAGAAAGTAAAATTGAAAAAAGGGCATTGGGATAGCAAAGTACTAAGTGAAAGTCATTAACAGTTAATGATAATTTGCATAGAGGATAAAACTATAGATAAACTATTAAAATGAATAAACCCTAGCAAGTTTGCTGTATATAAGTTTAATTGCATTAACAAGAGAAAGATTCCACTTATAGTAGCATAAAAATATAACCTATTTAAGAAGAATAAAATATCTAAAAGGGCTTTTTTTTTTTGGAGTAAGTTATACATGTTCTCTAATTTTTATAGCAGCTCAGCAAGGGTACTAATATCATCCATCAAAGAGGTAAAGCATCTTACACGGATGCCACGTATGTGGGAAGTGGAAGTGGAGGGGGAGGGAAATGAACCTAGGCTTTCGGACTCTAAGATCTGTGTCTTCCCCCCCCCCCCCCCAATATAGTAGCTCCTGATTTGGGGCTTTCCCAGATGCGCTCAGCTCTACATGACTGCTAGGCCTTGGCTGCCCAACCCACTTCCTGGCTACAGAACAGTGACGACTTGTGTCATCTCCGGGTTCTTAAACACCGGCTCCCATAATCATCCCTTCATCTCAGGTTATTTCAGGCTCCCTTGGGGATAAGATTGGGTGTCAGCATCTATTCCATGAGCAGGTGCCTCAGCAGCCTCAGCATGAGGTCTGACCTTACTGGAATAGATTATGCCCTGGAAGAACTGGATGACATAACCCAGAAATGTGGGGGACATTGAAATGGGGCAAATTTTAACCAACAGGAGAATACACATGGAAAGGAACTAGCTGTTAATAGTTTGCCTTCCTCCTTCACCCTCCACAGACAGCTCCATGCAGACATCCTGGAGATAGATGTCTGTCCTTTGGGACCGGGCAGCCATCTGTGATCTCCTATGAACCTGTGGCCAGCTTAGGAATGCACCATTTTATATGTGTTCTCCCTTTTTCCCTGACTTACTTTCCTTTCCTCTCCACTCTTGCCTTCCCAAGATAAAATTTCCAAAGCACTAAAGCTTTGCCTTGGAGTCTGACTTCCAGGGAACCTGGACTTTGACATTTATGAAGGTGCAACTTCTCCAAAACTCTAATAGGTGTCCCAGTCTATTAGTGGGCTATGAAATCATTTTCAGTACCTTGCTATCAGCATTTGAGAACATAATGAAATAGAAGAGAAGCAAAATATCAGAGTACATCATATAGTGAGGTCAAGTACCATTTCCTAAAACTGTTATTCCAGTTGCGTGTATATGGTTGAGGGTGTGAGTATGTATGTATTGAGTTGTGGTGTTAAATGTATGTTTTGCAGTGTGTCACAGTCAAGAAAGCGTGAAAGCCGCTGGTCTAGGCTAATGGGTACATAGGGTGGTAAGTTCACGTTATAAACATGACCTCTGGTTGCACTGTCACACATGTCCTGAGGAATTTTTTGGTGGCCTACACCTTACTTTAACAAATATTAAGATGTCAAAATAGCCTTCATATAATTTAGCTGTATAGGGTGAGCTTATATTTGTAAACTGCCATGTTAGAGGAAATATTTTGAAACATTTCCTTAAAGCTAGGTGGGATTCTGTGTTAAGAAAAATAAAGGAGATTATCTATAGAATGAAATTCAATGATGTCTAGATGTGTTTATGGTTACACAGGCAGATCCATTTTTCTAGTAATTGATATTCTGGGCAACTAGCACAATGTGCATCATATTTTTCCTTGATAATGATTACGTCTTTGAAATATATGCCTACTGTCAGTGCAATGACCTAATTGATCTCCTTGGAACATCCTGATTTGGAGAATGCTGGGGGTGGGGGGCAGTGGGAATACAAGTCTCAAAGTCATGCATGCACTTGCTGACTTTAAAAACAAATACCCCAAGCAGGTTTTATTTTGCAGTATGTGTACTGATTTAACGTGAAGATGTTAACTGAGAACAGCTGCTGAGTTGCACTTGGTTAAATATTCTGAGATAAAATATTCTGGCAAGACACATAAAAGAGAAAAACAAGAAAGTTTGTGAAGACACAGAACAATATTTAAGGTATGATCCAAAAATCAAAGTAATGGCAATGTTGTCCTAATTCCTCTATGACTCTACAAAATATTACTAGAGGAAGCCAATTTGAGTGGATTCACACACTGTTCAAAATTCAAGGACATGATATTAAGTTGCCAAGATCCTATTGAATTACATTTAATTTTATAATAATTTCTATGTAGCCAAAGGATAGACCTAGCTTTCTCACTTGGTAGTCATAACACAGTAATTTCTACAATTACTGCCAAGCCTACTGAGAATTTAATGCATTTGGAAGTCCCTGAGGAGAAATTTCAAAGTTCATTCTATCCACACCCAGATGGTTGGATTGTTAAAGCCTGGCAAACACAGAGAGGTTGTTCATTTTCCATGTAATTATTGTACAATAGTGAGTACCACTCTGTGTCTAGATAATAAAGGATTTGTAAGGCATTTGGCATATTTTTACTTATTCACATAAATTAGTGGTATGCTAAGTGAATTTAAAGAATGATGTTTAAGGGGAAGGATGAACACCATTTCACTCTTGGAGAGCTATTTTGGAAGCTACGCCTTGACCAGAGGAAATTTAATTCCATATTCATTCTTCTTGCTCTGAAATCAATAGTAACAAAGGCCAGGTATCATAGGAAGGGAGTACATTTTGCAGAAGCAGCCCTGACCTAGGACAGCAGGTCTGCTAGTAATCTTCACCTCTGTGCAGAAGTCCCTTTGTGGTCAGCTTATGTGGTGTGCTTGTTGGTCACCTTTGCGGCTGATCACCTTCATCTTTGCGATGTAGTGGTTCAGTTTCTCCTATTAAAGGTCTACAATTTGTCTTTCTGCCCCCCAACTTTGGGATTGGTCATGAGACTTATTTTGGCCAATAGTATCAGGAGCCAAAGCCAGTGTGCCAGGTGCAGGCTTGGGCCTTAAGAAGATGTATCCACTTGCTTTCCTGTGCTTCAGCTATATTCATCAGAAGAACATTCCCAGACTACTGCCAGTCCCAGGAGTGTGTTGAGAGACATGTGGAACAGAACTGTCCAGCCAAGTCCAATCTGAATTTGCTAACCTTCCATCAACTTGCATTGCATGAGCTAAATCAGTGCTTATTGTTGTATGTCCATGATGTTTTGTGAGTTGGTTATGTAGCATTATTGTAGTATCAGTTGACTGACCCTCCAAATCCACTTAGGATTTTCAAGAAATTTCTTAGCCCTGTCAGATTTTGGAAACTTATGTTTTGTGGATGAAATGAGAGATTAAATTAGAGCTCTGGTTTGGATCTTGAGCTCTAAATCCCTGTGTCTCCTCTTTCTGAGGTTCATAGGAACTTCAAACAACAGTTAAGTCTGGCAGAGTATCAGTTGACATCTAGACACTTATAATTCTAAAATAAATGTGTTCAGCTGCTCTGGCCAAGACTTGGTCTATAGTCAGTTTCCATTGGGTGTACCTTGACTCGTTCCTGCCCTCCCTATGTCTGAACTTACAGATGAGCTCATGTGGGAACCCAAATGAGTTGTAAGAACATTCAAAGACATCATTTCCTCAAGGAATTTTGACATATGTAGAAGTTATCATTGGGTTCTGGAAAATATTGGCACGATTAGCATAATTCCTATAGGAGAAACTTTTTCCCCTAGGTAGTATTTCTGGAATTGTCTAGGAGCAGGGCCTAAAAATCTAGGATCACAATCACTATGTTTTACAGTCCCTACTTCATAATAAGTTCATGATATCTCACAGAGGAAACTCACATGTGAATGTGCCATATCTTGTCCGACCACAGATATGCTGCTTCAGTAAAAGTACATGGAAAGGGAGACCCTTCTCCATCTCTTGAATCCTCTATAGCTGACAGCCTGCCGACCTTTCCTATGACCCTTTTTACCTCAACTTTCCCATTAAGCAGAAGTGGGTGAGTTTAGTGGTGGGACTGAATATGTCCTGGAGTCACAAAGGTACCTCTTGAATACCTGCAGAACATTCACATCTCTCTTAATTTGATTTGACACATTGGAGCATAAAATAAGCTCTCATCAGCACGAAAATGTATAGATATTAAACTAGAGTAATTTCATTGTTACAGATCTCTGCAAATTCCAGACTCAGGATGGAAAAACACTATCACATTCATCATCCAGTTGACTGCCTTGAGACTGATATGCTCATAAAAATTCATATTCCTTGCCAGTACTTAGAGTACTCTCTTGAACACAGGTTCTCTAAGGGTAAGATACTGGCTGTCCTCAGGGGAAGAGGTTTTTCCAGTGATGACCCAAAGACAGCTAAGCATATGCCACTGTACCCTTTACCACTGTGGACTAATTCAATCAGGCCCTAGTCTGAGGATGAGAGATCAGTTCAGTTCTACCCCTAGAAGATGAATCCAGTAGTTTTCAAACTACAGACTACTTCAGATTCACCTCATAGGACGTTTGATAAAAAGTAATTCTAGTGCCCCACTCTAGGAGGTGTATTGAATTAGTATCTTTGGATAGAGGATCTAGAATATGCTTTAAAATTTATTTTTCAAAGTTTTACTTCTTAGAGATGAGAATGCCAGAGACCATCTAAAATATCCACCAAAACATGGGATATGTCCTGATACATGCTCAAATAACTCTAGAAATGCCAGTTTAAGCTTCTAAGGTTTGCCCTACCAGTACTGGAGCTGGATATCCAGTCCTCTTGGAAGTTTATAGAAGCATCAGCAGAACTTGTTGAGGCCCTAGAAGCAGTGAGGTAGGTATTCCAGGAGGTCAGCCCAGCGGATTTAACTCAGACTGAGATGAACTCTGAAACACTGATGCAGACATTATTATTTTCCCACCCTTTCCATAATTGTAAGTGTACCCAAGCAACCATCTGAGACTTATTAGATTAACAAACAGCAGTGGAGAGTCGTTGATTTGCATATGCCAGTTGAAGCCTGGATCATTCATTTCCTGTTTCTACTGACTCTGTTTATCTACCATTAGACCTTGAGAACGCTGAAAATATTATAGCAGATAAACTTAACAGTTCAACCAGACTCTGATATTAAGTCACAGTAAGGATGGGAGATTGGAGAACCTCCCAGCTTCGGACTATCGCCCTGCAGTAAAACCACAAGTGGGAAACGGGCTGGGAGGCCCCAGGGAAAGGAGCTGTCCCGAGTTTTGGTGCTGACTGCCCACAGCATGTTTGCCCTACAGGGAACAGGAGGAAGTGTGTTAATAAGCTGGTAGTCTTGGTGAGTCCTGTCTAGAGACCTCTTGAGGACAAAAGAGAGAGGAGAAGAAAGGAATGGAGAGGAACAGCCTAGATCTACATCTGAACTCGGTAAAGATGTTCAGTTTGGTGGCTGTGTTTCTAGCCCCTTTGCCTCTAATCAAGGGAAAATTCCAATACCTTCTTGACTATGTGAGGGAGACCAGATATAACCTGATCCTAGAATTTTTTTTTCCCCTATATCCAACAACCATTGAAAGAAAAAAATTTTTGAGAGGTCAGAACCATAATCAAAGGAAGTTTAGTTACAACTTTACAGTTTCAAGCTACTGTCCAATTTAAGAAGAGAAGGTGGAGGTTGTGCAAAAGGTTATAGGCACTGAGAGGTTTACAAAAAAGAAGGCCATGCCAGCATAATCTTTTGTGTCTCATCTGGAGCCACTAGTCATGTTGCTGCTAAGTAAACTCAGCCAAGCATATCCAGACTCATATCCTACATTGGTAGCCATCAAGTGCTAATCAGTGGAAAGAAAGTAAAAAACCTGCTGCTTATGGGGAAGGTCTCAATAAATCTTGCCATCTTATGGATGGTGCCCTGGAATAGATAGTGCCAGTCCTCTTTTGATTCTTTTTTTTTTTTTTTGAGGTCTGTAACTGTCTGATGTGTACCAAGTCATTTTCTCCACCAGTTAGACTTAAGATTCAGGGCATTAAAGGGAAGATCTCTTCCCTCATATCCTATAGTTGAAGCATTGCCTGCATGTCTATACACTGCTTTGAAGTTTTATTCTAAGAGAGCTGGACACTGGATTGCGTTTGTTTCGCCTAAAGATTCTTTCAGTCTTTCCTGGCTCTTGGCCTATTGTCTGATGTCCATTTATGTATGAATATTTCATGTGTAATAGCACATACTGCGTATACTGGGTGGTAAAGTTGACTTCTGCCTGTTATTATTGCTGTTGCTATATTCTCCTCTTCTAGCAACTGACTGATTCTCATCACAGTTTTAACTCCAATTTCTACAGACCTTTCAGAACCAAGAACTATGAGAAACAGGTTAATATAATGGTTAGGACAGACTCCAGAGCCACACTGTGCCTGGGTTTAGATTTTGTCTCTGACTCTGACTAGCTCTGTGTCCTTGAGTAATTTACCCACACTCTCTGTGCTTCCATTTATTTGTCTATAAGACAGAGATGGTAATAATGCATCGAACCTTGTAGGACTGTTTTGAGTATTAACTGAGATCCATTCTATGCAAACAAGCATAACACATGCCTTGTATACTAGTTACCTTACATGAAACATCTTTTTTTTTTATCCTCATAAGTATTTGAAGTGAGGCCATTATCCTCACTTGATAGTTAATGCCAGAAAAAATTAATACATTTTAAAGAAGAAACATCCACCAAATTGATGCCCTGATGCCAAACACTAACCTTTTAACATTGTATGACCTTGGATTATAAGCCAATTATCTCAATCCAGGCCTGTTTCTGCAACTCAGTTGGATTTGTAAACTTTTATCTCACCTAGCCCTGGTCCTCTCAGATCCCTGGTCAGCCCTGAGACTGTGCAATTTACTTGATTACAGCAGCATAGATAGAGGTCAGTGATCACAGCAGGAGTGAACACTGTAGAGCAATAATCCTTTTGTCTTTTTTGTCCAGCTCATTCAAAAAAGTAGTCACCTAGCCATGGTCTTGATTGTGTGGGACAAGTGGACTTCTACTTCACCCAAGGTAATCCAGATGGATATATGAAGGCGCCGTTTTGTGTGTATAGTGATGTTCTACTAGAAACGCAATGTGAGTGTGGATCAGCAAAATAGGTAAAAGAAATTTAATAGTGGAAGTTAAGGAGACCTTTCCTTTTGAAAGGGAAAAAAAATTCAACTTAGAATATACTGAGCCACTTTGAAAATATTCTATAAAGACTTATGTTAAGGCACAATGCAAGATGCTTCAATTAGGAAGCTCATTTTTAATTCAGAATAAAAATGAAAATAAATTATGAGAACATTTTCTTGCAATGAAATTTAAAGAACAGGGAGTGACATTTGAGTTTGGAAAAAAAACTGTAATGGGTGTGGTGTGTGTGTGTGTGTGTGTGTGTGTGTGTGTGTGTGTGTTACGGACTGAATATTTGTGTCTCCCCAAATTCTTATATTGAAATCCTACCTTCTAATGTGATGATACTAGCAGATGTGAATTTTGTCAAGTAACCAGGATTAATGATTATATCATGAGGATGGAGCCATCATGATTCATACCTTTATAAAAGAGACCCCCAGAGAGCTCCTTCACACCTTCCACCATGTGGAACAACCATATGAGAGGACCCAGCAAGAAGTCAGCAGTCTGGATCAGACACCCAACCACACTGGCACTCTGCCCTGACACTTCCTGGCTTCCAGAGCTGTGAGAGAGAAATGGTTGTTGTTTAAGCTACCCGGTTTGTGGTTTTGTGGTATTTTTGTTATAGCAGCTTGAAAGAACTAAGACAGTATAGGTGTATGTGTGGGTGTGGTTTGTTTTTTAACAACAAAGTGCGGTGAGAAGCCAATTTGAAAAAGGCAATGTTATGGTTCCTTTATCCCAAAGAAGGTCCAAAATTGCTAAACTATTTATAGTGCTTTTTTTGGATCTCTCACAGTGGAACTTATGTGTTTTAAGTGTTGAAGGAAAAAGGAAACCTTCAGACTACTCAAAGATTTGAATTGCAGTGTTATCTAAAACTGTACTTGAGAGAGAGATTTATAAAACAGTAAAAGGAATTAATTAAAACCTTCCATGAAAAAGCAGGCAGCTAAAATTAAAAACTACCATAGAGAATAAACAATAGAACTCTTCAGATTAAATGAGTGTTTCCAGTTCCTACACTCTCAAGCACTCTGCACATATAATTCCATCACTATTGCTATTATTATTGTTAGATAATTGCTTCAGTTTAACAAGTGATTAATCTTCTGGTCCTGTACAGGATGTATTACTGCATAATTAAATATCCTAATATGTACCAATGGTTGTTGGTTCAAAGTGCAGGTCTGTGTTATTTCATTATAAGTTCATGAATGGAAGAACTAATGCTTTTAGGTAACAAATGTTTTCCTTTTGAATTTGGAAAAAAATAATTTATTACTTTTTATATTTGCATCTCCGTGAAAAGCAACATTGATCTATTCCATCTTGATGTTCTCTTTGAAGTTTATAGGGCTGCTATAATATTGTTTAAAACACCTCGTGCGGCCTCTTTCCACATGTCTTTTTTGCTTGGAGCCACTCCTTACCCCTTAACTGTGCACGCCTGGTTCTGCCAATGTTACTATATATATAATATATATATATATTATATATATTATATATATACACACATGTATATATGTTATGTGTGTGTGTGTGTGTGTATATATATATATATATATATATTTTTTTTTTTTTTGCAACTGGATGACTGTTAATATTCTCTGATGTTATTCTCTTCTGTGCTGGTACCACACAGAGTATCTTGCTGGGAATCAGTCTCCTACAGATGATACTTCATCTCTTTACATTTCAGACACCTCTTTCTTCCCCATGTTCTCAGTGGATGACCTCGTTATTTCACTGGAGGGGGGGGACCCAATCAGAATAGGACTTGCTGTCTTTGGTGCCACCAAATCACATCTTCACCAGCACCCTGCCTTTCCTCCCTTCCAGATTAACTACATTTGCTCTGTTCCAAAGCTAAGATCTCCGCTTGTGTAGTGGAGCTCATCTTCTTTTGTCTAACCCGGACTTTTCTCTTGTAGGTATTACTGTTTCTGTCCATCAATTCCTCCCTTTCTAATGGATCTTCCTACGGCATACAGGCTTGCTGTAATGACTCTCACCTAAAAAATAACCCCAGACCTTCCTTTGATTCCCTCATCTCCAAATTATTCCTCATTTCTTCACACCTTTTATGGCAAATTACCTAGAAAGATAATCTATTCTTGTACCCTCCACTTCCTTTTCTCACCTCTCCTCTTGGACTCCTTCCAGCGAGGGGCATGTCTCTATCATGCCACTGACACTTGTTAAGTGTCACCAATGATCTGTGTGGACAAATACCATGATTAATTATCAGACCTCACCCTGATGTTTCAGGGACAACCAAAACAGTTTATTACTCCTTCCTTTTGAAACACAAAATCCTTCCCTTGCTTGGCTTCTAGGACACCTCAGTTTCTGGTTTTCCTTATTGTTAGGCTTTTTTTTTTTTTTTTTTTGACTGTACTACTTCATCTTAGTCCAGAGTCCTTTGTTGGTTCTTTTCCCACTACCACCCAGAAACACTGGAATGTCCCAGGCTCCTTGGACCCTATTAGTTCCCCATCAAGATTTATTCTTTGGAGGACATTGTAGTGTTCAGTGGTTTTCAATAGTATCTACTTATATCTCCAACCTTCATATCTTCCCCAAGCTCCATACACTTCAACTGCTTGCCCAACAGTATTTCCATTTGAAAGGCTAATACGTAGCTCAAATGTAACATGATCAAGACCGAATTCTCAATTTTTCCCACTGAATCTGTTTTTCCCTGGGAATTCACCACTACTCACCTGGAGGGCCTAAGACAAAAAACCTAGGAGCTTTGAGTTTTTTCTAAGTAATACCTATCCAACCTTGAAACTTTTTGTTACTTATCTTTTCAAAACATCACCTCATTCTACCCATTTCTCACTGTCTCTACTTCTGTTATCCCAATCCAAGCCACTGTCAGTTTCCCCCTCTATCTTACCGCTCAGGCTCCATTCATTTAGCAGACCCCTCTAGGACCTCGATAATGTTTCCAGGCACTATTCTTGGTGCTGATGTTGCAGCAATGAACAAGCTACATAAAAATCCCTGCTCTCAAAGAACATAAATTCTGCCGTGGGGAAGTGCCTTCTTATCTGACTCCTTGGTCTCTTTCTCTCTCCCTCTCTTCAGTCTGTTCACATAACAGAATAACCTGTTGAAAAAAATCTAAGATCAAGTTGTTCCCCTGCTGAAAGCCCTCTAGTGGCCTCTCTGACTTCACCCCTATGGTTCCCTTTCACTTAGTCCAGGCATACACCCCTTCCCTGCCCTACCCCCAAGCACACTAAGCTCATTCCAGCTTTCTGGACTTTGTACATGCTGTTCTCTTTGCCTGGAAATTTCTTCCCTCAGCTGTTTGTGTGGCTGATACCCTAACTCCATTCAGAATTTGCTCAAATAGCACCGCTGAGGGTTTCCCCAGTCACCCTCTCTTAGATAGCTGCCCCTTCTCTATCCCTTGACCTTTGTTTATTTTCTCTGAAGCATTTGCCACTATCTGACATGATATTATATGTTTATTTGCTTATCTGAATTTTGTTATCTCTCCTGCTAGAATGTAAGCTAATGGAGGTAAAAGATTTACTCTCTGTTGTTCCTTGTTCTTTTTCCAGCACTTAAGACATGGATTGTCATATTTTGGGCATTGAAAAAATAGTTGATGTGTAAATGAATTAAGGAGTGCAAAAATTTCTATGTCGCAATGGGAGAAAAACCCACTAAATTTGGTGTCAAGAGACCTGGGTTATAATCCTGATTCTGTCATTGAGTAGCTATGAGACATTTGGCAAGTCATTTTGATCTCCTTGGGTCTTAGTCACTGTCCAAGGAGAAGTTTGGACCGTGAGCCTTAAGATCCCATTTCTAACATTCTCAAATTCTGTGTGCATGGTATCTTCACATGAGGGAACAACTCCTGTGCTTCAGGACTGATGGCATTTTTTTCTAGAGCTCCTGGGAAGTAGACACTGGGATTTTTCTTTTCTCTGTATCCTGTCAGGGTTGAAATTCCTGCCAGGAGGGAAGTCACAGCATTTGCATCTGCACAAACATTCAGTCAAGTACCTCCCACAAGTTGCCTACTGAAAGGAAGGAGCCAGAGTAGGGAATATCACAAGGGAAGAGAGTCAATGGTGCTTTGATCAGAAAGTTCATTACATTTGCTTTCGATCACAATGCATACTCACTCAGGTCTGTAATCACTTACTCTGTTAGGCAAAAAATCCTAGTTGGGAAAAAAATAACATGTGTGCACAACTCCATCTGTGTGAGACCCTGCCAGAAACATTTATGAATCACTCGTCTCCTGATAGACAACTTGCTTTCCTAGTTTGCAATCATATTTCCCACAGATGTTGCCTTTGAATTAGCCATTGTCTCATTTGGTTTTTGAATGCTTTCTCCTATTTGAGATGTAATATGGCCAATCCTACCTACTATCAAAGTTGGCAGTCCCTGTTCAACATTAAAGGGAGGAGACATTTGGGGCAAGCCAGGGAGCTGGAATCCTGGATCAGGGATAGATGCTTCTCCACAAGTTTAGAGTTTGGTATTTCTCAAGTCCTGGCGTCAGGGATGTTTACTCTCAGGTTATGCAAAGTTCCAGCTTGGGTTCTGGAAAAAATGAGCTGACAACATTGTCTGAAAGAAGTTTCTTGTTAATTCCTGGGGACATCTTGCTTTCATTAGACCATAGCTATTGTCATATGTCTATACTGAGCAATGAAGATGTGATGTCACTCATTGTGTAGAACTCATACCTGTTGTGGCCTCTATTGTCTGGCAATTTACATTTTGTTATATATCAGATCTGCTTATGGTTATACCGTCTGGATCTCGGATATTGCTGAGAAATTTTGGAAGGTAAATAGATTTTCTTTGGGGCATATTTAGAAGTTAGCACATTATATTTACAGAAATATATCATCTTCACTCCCGAGTCACCCTGTCATTTAACCTCTCTTGATTCTTCATTAATTTAAGTTAGATTTTCCTCCTCTTTTCCTTTAAGAAAAATCCTATATACCAAGTGTTATTCCTTTATAAATACCGTGTCTGAATGTGCTAATGGTGTGCCCAGCTTCAGACACATGAGCTTGAGGTTAAATGCAAATTTTAATTTCCTTTATAAAGGAGCTGATGAAAATCCATTGTGAAAAGGTTATGAGAACAAGCTTATCTTATAATTGCAGCCAAGATTCAAGCCATTATTTAAGACGTGAAGCATTTGGCAACAAAAAGATTGTTGTCATTAAAAAGGAAGCCCAACACATTACTCTTGGGCTGAGAAAAAATAATTTAGCTGTCATTGTTACTTAAGAAACGACACAGGAAGATGGCAGAAATTAAAATGAGCAGCTTTACTTCAACTAGTGAAATATATATATTTTTTCATTTGAGAAGCAGAGATAGTTAACAAACATTTGGTGATTGGTTTAAGCCCATTAGAGAGGAATTCACTATTGGGTCGTACTTGACATTGAGCTAAATTTGTATTCTTTAATGCATGTAACTGGAAGGAAGCCAGTAGAACTTTACCATAGTTGTAGTAAAGAGATAAGAATTTCTTCTTTTCTCACTATACTATTAGCAGCCTAATGTCTGTAACTTAACAAAATTGTTGCCAAATTGATAAGTATTCTTATAAAATCTTCATTTTTAAAAAGAAGGGTTAGAGTGAGGCAACTGAGATCATCCTGGACAGGTTTACCTTAGCCTGGATGAAAGGGGAAACGAGCCCTGGAGATGTGCATAGGTGAATACTTAGAAGGTTTTATTATTTTAGGGGGCTGCAGAAAAATCCAGCATCCTTATCAATTCCTCCCAAATTGTTCCTCCAGGTGTCCCATCCCTTGGTGGTTATCCTAAATGACTGTCTAAAAACGGTTCTGGCTGCCTCTTTTCCCATCTCCTCCTCGTGCACTTTCTCTCTCTCCTTGCTATGGGGTGGCGGGGGGAGAATTTGATGGATATACTCCAAAGACATTTTCAAAAAGGTTTCTTGCTATAATGTACTATTCTCATAAATACACCTTTTTCTTGTTGATCATGCTTTCCCTAAGCTTGAATTGCACTTCTGTGTGACTATACTGTCTTTTTCCAATTTGGGGGTGGGAGGGGGGAGAGAGAGTACATTCAACTTAAGCCAGTAAGGAACGATTAATGAAGGCGCTATTTTCAAGGTGTGAGCAAGGTTAATAGAAACCAAAGAGTGGTGTCAAAGCACCTCAAACTCACTGCTCCCTATTCTATGATCTCCTACTAGTGCCTCCCATTGATCACACCTGACTGAAAACTGAAGGGAACTCTTTTGATGCAGGTCAACCTCTGAAGCACAGAGCAGGGTGGAAAAGATCGATGTGTGTAACTAGATGGACAGATAGAGAATATTTAGCACATGAATTACTCCTGGAAAACTATCATTTTCCTTTTCTCCTAGCACTCTTTGGGCTTCCTTCTTAACCTGTCACTTGGTGTCCTTAGCAATTCAGAACTAGTGCTTAAGTTCTAAGATATGAAAAAATAAAACAAAGCAAACCACTAATTCCTGTGTGAGTGTTAAAATGAATTAATGAACTGGTGTACCTAGTAAAGGAATGAAATAGGGCTTCTAGTGTATTGCTTCTCACCCACAGAGCTTAACAAACCTAAGCAGACAGTAGGAAAGTAACTCTACGCTGTATTTATTGTCTTCTCTTGCAGTCCCACGTACAGTATAAAAGAATAGAGAATAATGTATTTTAAATTCTTTAAGCTAGCGGTAGGCAACTGAGAGCTCATCATATTAAATTTTTAAACTCTTCATTACTGTGGTCTATTTCATGTAGGGTATACCTTCCTTTTTCACATCCCTAGCTCAATCATTTTTCTTTTTCTAACTCCATTTTATCTTCTTATATATATACATTTTTTTTTTGAGAGGGAGAGAGAGAGCATGCACATGCATGGTGGTGGTGGGGGGTGGGGGCGGAGGTTTGCAGAAGGAGAGAAAGAATCTTCAGCAGACCCCATGCCCAGTGTGGAGCCTGACATGGGGCTTGATCTCACCACCCTGAGATTATGAACTGAGCCCACATCAGGAGTCAATCGCTTAACCAACTGAGCCATCCAGGTGCCTTCCTCTCATGTCCTTTGAAATGATTACCTCCCCCCCAACACACCTTTTCTGACATTAATGAAATTGCTGTTGTAATTAGCTAAGAAACAATCAGCGTGTTTCCTTCACTGTCCTTCCAGAGTAAGAGAGGCATATGCTAGTTCCTTAAGAGTGTGGGAATTCTTGGCTAAGAGAAATATTTTAAGGATGGATTCTCTATATCCTCTGAACTTCCACCCTGGACCCTGGAGTAGATTATGGAAACCTCCTCCACCTCCTGGAGGTTGTAGATACTCATTCAGGTTTGTGAATGACCCCATTTCTGCTCCTCAACTTCTCCTCTGAGTCCTCATGACACCTCTTCATCAGATGAACTTCTGGCATTCCTTCAGGTTTCATCTAAAGGCCACTTTTCTCAGGGAGGCTTCCTCTAATTCCCAATACTGGGATAAATCCTTTGTTGTGGAACCTACTGCACTTTAATTAATCTCCTGTCTTTGCCTTTAGGTCATAATAGTCTCCAGAAAGGCAGGAACAAGAAGTGTCCTATTCATCTCTATATCCCCCAACACCAAATGTGGAGTAAGTGCTCATTAAATTCTTCTGAGTAGAAATTAAATCTGGTAGAGCCAAAGACCAACCAGGCTGCAACTAGGGTGGTTTGAAAACCCAGGAGCTTTATCAGTCATGGTAGGCCACCCCACACCGTCAGGCTTCTTAACAAAGTCCTCTTTATTTTCTATTTTAATAGCTTTTTGTTTATTTGTTTGGTTTTTTGGTCGGCAGGAGAATTTTAAGTAGAATTTTGCATTTAGCTGCTAGTATAGTGGAATTGCAACATTACTGCAATTTACAAAAGCTCCAGCAGATTTGGCAAATATTTTTGCCTGCTGCATTTTTCTAAGTATTTATTTTGGGAAGAGGCTGCAAATTTAACTTTCTTTTCATGGTCCCTTTCTTGCTTTATTTCTGTCTAAAGAGAACTGATATGAAATGAACTGGAAACTTTAGCATTCTCTTTGTTCTTTTTTAACTCTATTATTAAAACAATGTGGAAACAACACTGGACTTGGACTTCTAAACCTCAGATTCCAGGCCCCAATCAACCATGTGTTTTTTGTTTTTTTTTTTTTTCATTTTTAAAATGGAGATAATAGTAGCAGTTGCTTAGGGTGGTCATGAGGATTAAATGAGATAATCGACATAAACCATTGAGTGTACAACTTGGCACACACATGGTAAGTGCTCACTAGATGATAGTGGCGATGGGAATGGTGACAGACGCTAAGTTACTTGACATAACTAAGTAATTGACATGACAGGATTGGGAGGGTCATGCAGAAATAGGAAAAATATGTGAGAGCACTTAGTTAAACTATTTAATGTATGACATTAATAATAGAAACAATGGTAGTAGGAAATAATAGTAAAAATAAACGTACGTGTTTAACCCCTATTCCAAGTAGCACTCAGTTCTGTTCTGAACACGACACTTTTTTTTTTTTTTTTTTTCCTGTTTCCTTGCCTGGAGTATCATTAGTTATGATTGGGAATGGAGTTTAAATGAGCCGGCCAAACAGTCATCAAATGATTTATTTTTCTAAAATTGATGAATCAGTTTCAGAACCTGAAAAGTTAATTCCACAGGCTCTTTTACCTACAGTGTCATGATTGCCAAGAAAGTTGTTGATTTAACTTTATATTTGTGAAAAGTAGCACTTAGTTGGCAAACAAATAGTCCTGAACTGAAGGAGATAAGCTTGCTGTAAACTTGCAAGTCATTGCTTCTGGTTTTGTTTTGCTCTTTAGAGGAAAGACCATTGGTTGCTTTCATTCTTATCACAAACAGCACGGATTTCCCGATTGCCAGCTATGGTAGGGTCTCTTGCAGACGTTGATTGCATTCTCTACCGGATCTTTCCTTCAGAGACACTTTTGCAACAAATCTGTAGGCATGCTAGAGTTCTAACCCCAGCTAATTCTTTCTGCTGGATGCCACGGGAGAAAGAGATATTTCCGAGAATTTAAGTATGTAGAGAACTCTGTGGGTAATTTCAGAACTTCAACTTTCTATTCCTTTCTATTTGACTTATCAGGACTCTTTCTTTCCTCTTTTATTAGCCGTATCAGGGAGAAATAAGTGCATGATAAAAGGCAGGAAGAAAAAGAGATAAAACAAGAATATGGAGTACTAAGAATTGATAATCAGCCTTTGAAGGATTTTGAACCTTCTGTTAGTAGTAGATGCCTTCTGAAAAGTTGCCTGCTAATCAAAGTCATAAAATGTTAGTTCTAGAAAATGCCTTGAAGTCCATGAGTTAACTTCCTTCCTTTGCCAAGGAGGAGTCAGTTCAGTTGCTGATGGGTGCCCCTTACATGTGAGTGTTCTGCTCATTGTCCTTCTCTGCATCTCTTGTCACGTCTTGGTTATCACATAGACACTTGCCAGCAATCAGTATAATCAGTGTTGGCAAAATATAAATGTTAATGCCTTCTAATCAGCGTGGCTTTTCAAAAACTTGGGCTGAAAGCCTGGAATAATCCTACTTAGCTGTAGAGATGAATGGTGCAGCAAGTTTTAAGAATTTTTATTCTAATTAATGATGGTGATAGAAATGGCATTCATGTTCACAGTGATAGAGGAAAGTGCAAAGTCATCTGTTGTGTGGGCATGTGGGACTATGTGTCCTGACCTCACCACATGTTTTACATTCTCAACTCTCTTGGTGCATTTCCTTCTAGCTTCTGTATTATTTAGCAATAAGCCTGGGTGGAAGGCAATGCCTCTGCTACTAGACGTTACTGGAGCAAATAAACCATATCACTGTAAAAACTGACCATAAATATTTCCTTGCCACATGAGGAAGTGGGGCATCCATGCAACCTGTCCTTTCTGGATGCCCTTGTGTACACCGAAGTTGACCAATTCTGTCTCATAACTAAAACTTATTTTTGGCTCTGGGCCTACCCCCATTCCCTCTCTTTCACAGATTCCTGATAAAAAGTATGGGATTTGGTTCCCTGAGGCCTGAGAGGGTTAGGATATTTCTGCTGACAATCTAGGTCAAAGTAGTTGGAAGCTAGGCTTTTAGAGAGGGGAAAAAGCCATTTGGCCACTTAGCCTTTGATTTTATACTGAGTGTGTGATGAGTCATCAAGGTGAATATTAAAATGGATTTTATTAAATGTAAAAGAACTGCATTTCAAGAACTATGTTAATCTAAAAAGAAAACATCCACAGTAGGTACATTTTGGATTTTAGTCTCTCACAATGGGGCATGTATTGGTGATTGCCCTAAAAACTTTTCCACGGGCAGAAACATGCCCATGATAAGCATGAGCACTGCAGGGGTGCCACTGTCTAGTTTTAGCCAGGCACTACCCTGGGGCTTTTCCTCCATACCTCTACAGCCTCTTTGCAGTACAAGAACTGTAAAAGACTCTCTTCAAGGGGAGCTTAGTTTCCCAGGCTATAGAACACAAAAAAATATCTGTGACCTGCCTTTGAGTTGGGTAAAGGGACAGCAAACTCTGTGCATAATTGAGCTTTACTTTGCTGGACATTTGCAGTGTGGCCTGCAGGCAGCTGATGATGGATGGAGTTTTCTGAGAGAGAAGAGCAGCTGGTGTGACTCCTTGGCTTAGCACGGGGAACTCACATCTCAGGGTCACGTGAGTGAGTTCCCCATGGCTTTACTCTAAGTTCCTAGAGGGTTCCTTGCGCTAGACAAAAAGGCTGGGCTGTTTTTCAGTATGCCAGCTTCTTGTGTGTCCCATCCCTACTTAATGTTTCCCCAAGGTCGCCCAATTGCCGTTCTTTTCTTCTTCTTCTTTTTTTTTTTTTTTTTGTTTTTTTTTGTTTTTTGGTCCAATTGCTGTTCTTTAAGATTTTTATTTTATTGAGACTACGACCTTTTCCCATTTTTAGTATTAAAATAGTGGTGATGATAGATGGTATTGTTTTGATCTCCCACTTGGCAAAATTGGTACTTTGGCAGTCTTCTGACATTTCTCCACGTTATTTTTGTATTTAATTTACAGGTTCTTAAGGTTCCAAAGTCTGGAATACCAGGATGTGTAGGCCCTCACGGGCAGTGGTGGCCAGGAAAATTTGTGTGAGAAGGAGGGTCTTGCAGGCACTGTAGGTAAGGTAGATGGGGATACTGAGTGCCAAAGGGGAGGAAAGAACAAGCAGATACTTGACAGGAAGGAAGTTAGAGGAAATGTGATAAGGAAGGAAGGGACCATGTAAAACCCAGAGCATTGCAGGTGGGAAAGAAGCAACCTTAGGGGTGGGTGATGGGCATTGCAGAGGGCAAGTGATGTGATAGGCGCTGGGTGTTATACTCATGTGATGAATTATTGAAGTCTACATCTGAAGCTAATGATGTACTCTATGTTTGCTAATTGAATTTAAATTAAAACCTGTGAAGATATTTGAGAAAAAGAAAAAGAAGCAATGCTAGAATCACAGCATAAGTGTTTGCTGTTAGGGGTACAGGGCCCTTTCCCTGGAGTATGTTGGTCACCCTGGGCCTTGAACAGATACCTTGTAGACACAAAGCCTGAAATCCCACCCTGCCTTGCAACGATGATGGAGAAGTGGGTACTGCTAGGGGCTCCTGCTGTCTGTCTGTGTTTCAGTAGAAAATCAACTCAGGATCAATTCCAGTATCTTCTTTCAAATTAGAACGCAGATAGAGGAGCTAGCTACAGGAATCTGTGTGTTAGCAGAGTGAGGGAGCTGTCGTAACAGCGCTTCTGATTGGCAGGACAAGGGGAAGCTGGCATCTCTCCAGATACAACAGGAAACAGAGATTAAAGAATATGGTAAATGAGAAGTAAGTACAATTTAGCTGATGGGATCCTCATGATCCACTCTTTAGTCTAAATGTCTTAAATTACATGAGGATAATATGACTATATTCTTATTGTAAAAGATTAAGATAACCAGAAATACAGAGAGTAAAAATGTAAAAGAACACATAGGGAAAATAGGTAAACATTAAAAAAAAAAATTATCCTTTATAACCATTTCAATTTTTTCTTTCCATCCAAAATTTCAAATGTCTTTCTAAACAGCAAGCATTGAACTTCCTCTAAAAAAAAGAAAAGTCTTACTCAGTGTCAGTCTTAAAAGGCATAGGAGAAAAGCCCATCTTCACCTAAACCAGATATTAATGTTTTTAACTCTTGCTTCCAAAGTAATGAATGAAAAGACAGATAATAAATTGCTGTTTCAGTTTGCATTTTTCCTTATTAGTAGAGATTCAACATCTTTTCTCGTGTCCAGTGTCCTTTGACCAGCTTTTGAACTTACCTATTTGAAACTGACCATTTAAGTTTTCAGTCTTACATAGAAGTCAGTTCCTGGTACTTAAGTTTTATCAAAGTATAGAATGGGTCTTCTTTTTTTGACTTACCTACTCTGAGAAGATAAAATCTTGATCTTGGATTCACAGAGCTTGGGTTCAATTCTTGGCTTTGTTGCTTAGTGAGTGATTTGATTTACCTCTTAGATCTTTAATCACACCATCAAAAATGGGAACCTATTCCATAGAGTTTATTATGAAAATGGAGTGATGAAATTCCATGTGAAGGACTTAATACAGAATTTGGTACATGATATAAATGATAGGCTTAGTAGTTAATAAGAGGAATTCCAGATAGTTAATTATAAAGGAGGCCAACTGCACTCCTCCACCGCAATCAGCATGATTCTTCTTTTTCGATCTCAAACCTACGTCAGGTTTAGATACTTTGGGGATTCTATTTTGAGTTGGCCAAGTTAGTTAGGTCGTGTTTCCTTTGCACCTGCGGATTACCACTTGTAAACAGTTTAAAAATTTGAAATTTACTATCAAGCTAAAAGGTTTGGAGATTGCTTCTGTGTGGACCTTGATTAAAGCAAAGCACAGAATTAAATGAATCACAATAATTATTCTGGGTTGTATATAGTAAAAGCAAAACTAAAGTGAATGAAGATCTGAATATATGAGAAACAGAATGAAGTTCCACAGTTTTCTGCTAAAATATTCTGGAGAATTATTTTTCATTATTGTCAATAATTATAATCTGGGTATGATATATAATTAAATATAATTAAATACTACCTTTACAGAATGGGTCATGGTTAAGGTTATTGGTAATTTCTCATGGGAATTTTTTAAGGAAATATGCTATTCTGAATAGTTATGGGAAAAAATATACAATATTTCTTCCTATTACTGAATTATAATGTGCAAAACCAAAAAGTGTTATGTAAAGGACTTGGAAATGTCATTCTAGGCTCCTAACTATAACATATGGCCATGAGCATGCCTACTATCTGGCCATCACTGAGGAACACCAGGTATCTGTAGGCTAGACGAACAGGAACACGAGTGGAGATAAAGCTTATCTTAGTGGCCTGATACCATGACTGTCAACCTGCCTGACTTGGGGATTGATGGTTCGATTTAGATCATATGATGAGGAGCACCATGGAAATCAACTGCGGCCTTTACAGCTCCCTTTACACTAGGGTTTTGTCTTTCTGACTCTGATATGAGCTGCTGTATCATAGATTTGGTGAGATCCATAAGAAGTAGATGAGATATTAAAAAGAAAAAAGATGTGAAAGAACTAGCCAGAGGGGAGTTTAAGAGGTTTCCTTTCAGACAGTGGGTAAATATAGTAAATTTGACTATCCAGGAAAAAACACATGCAAAAAAAGCTGAAATTATTTTAATTTAATTTTAATTAAAAGTTGAAATTTATTTTAGGTCAGTATCTTAAAGAACTCTTTCTATTATATAATAGCACAAATTAAACATGGTCATGTTGTGGATCTGACCCAGGGTGTCACAGTGAATGATAACTATAAGGAAACTAAAGAAATCAAACTTCTACATATTGTTCAATGTCCAGGTGATGGTGCTGGTGACAACTATAAAGAGACCCCAGGATACTTGGTGCCAGGTTTCTGGGGCACTGCCTTCTATCTTTTTTTTTTTTTTAAGGTTTTATTTATTCATGAGAGACACAGAGGCAGAGACACAGACTCCCTTCTATCTTGAAGTAAAAAGCAGTCCTAGGACTCTAACTGGCGGCTGGGTATACCAAGCCACTTAGCAATATCTTGTGAGGCTGGGACAGTGTAGCACTGCAGCTAGACAACCTAGGACAATAGAAAATGTCTGGACTATACACAGAAGACCTGGGTTTTAGTCTCAGCTTTGCCCAGTAGGTCTGAGATTAGGGATAAATCATTACACTCTTTATACTCTAGTTTCTTTGCCTGTGAAAACAGGAAATGGTACTAGGCTATTTCCAAGGTCCCCATTTAGCTCTAAAAATGTTAATGGTTTTCTAGTTTTGACAAGCAATAATTACTCTTTTTTTTTTCAGGAAAGATATCTATGTTAAAGTGAAGAGATTAGATGTATAATGTTTTCTGTTGGTTTTAGGTACTTTTATTTCACAAATGAAGAAATACATTTGGCCTTTAAACATCACTGCAGATATAGTGTCCATCTTTCTTCAGGCTATAGTTCTGTAGGAATAAAGAATATCCTTTGATATCTGGAATATGACCAAAATTACACAGAAGTGGGACAAAACAGCGCTTAGCCTAGTTGCCAGAAGATTGGCTTTCATTAAATGCATAATATTTTTGATATTTTTGATCTCAAACTGCACCCTGCTGCAAAAATGGAATTGGGGCCAAGTACCACATCCAGGGATGAGGTAAATTTAATCTCTTTTTTGTTCTGGATGACATACAACTGATATATTTTTTACTATTTTGGTGAAGTCTTCAATGGGGATCATTATCCTCTCTAATTGACTATATTTTTCAAAATTGTATTGACAGTAAAGATGGTATCATAAAAGTGATATCTGCCAAGTTAAATCTTTCTAATAAACAGTTGGCAGATATGAATTATAATGAGAGATGAGATTCTAATTTATTTTGGGTCCCTAATTTATTAAAAGTGATTTAAGGAGATATCATCTATATTTTAAACCATTTTCCATCAATCTATGTTAGGCTCATTTCAGTTAGATTTAAAGCAGACATTCTTTCTCCTTTAAAAATATTATGTTCAAAGTCTTGTCTGCTCCTACTTGGGCATCTCACCAAGTATAATGTTCATGTTTTCTGAGAACTCACAATCATCTAAAACTCTCTCCATAATGAAATAAAGATAGAAGTACATGATATAGTCACAGAGGTAATCACATGTGGCATCCGTGTGATTTATATACATGTATGACTAAATTTACTCAACAAACAGTGACTGAATGGCTGCTGTATGTCAAGAACTGTACTGGACACTGGAGATACAGCAGTTGTGATGATTAATTTTACATGTCACTTGGACTGTGCCATGGGGTGCATAGACTAAACATTTTTTTTTTTTGGTGTGTCTGTGAGAATGTTTCTCGATGAGCTTAGCATTTGAACTGTTGGATTCAGTAAGCAGCTTGTCCTCCCTAGTGTGGGTGGGCAGTGTCCAATCTGTCGAGGACCTGAACAGAACAAAAAAAAAAAATGGAGCAAGGAGGAATTTACCACTTTTGCTTCTTGTCTGTGTGGGCTGGGATATCCATCTCATGCCTTTGCACTGGTATTTGCACCACCAGCTCCCCTGGTCATTGGGCCTTTAGACTTAGATTGGAATTATACCACTGATTTTCCTAGATCTCCAGCATGAAGAAGATAGACTGTGGGGCTGAACAGCCCCAACAATTCCATGAGCCAATTCCTCATAATCTATCCATATTTTACTAGGAGATATATAGATATATATGTATATCACATATATAAAGAATAACAAGAATTTAAAACAGTTGGTTCTCTGTATTTTTGAAATTCTTTTATGTTCTGCCTTTATTCTCCTTTCCTTTTATAAATTCTCAAGGTGGAGACCTATCATGGATATATCTATATATATATAGATATATATAGATATATATAGATCTATATATCTATAGATCTATATATATCTATATATATCTTATTGGTTCTCTGGAGAACCCTGACATACAAAGAATGAACCAAAGAGACATAATTCCTAACTTACATAGCTTCTTATCAACAGGAGAATGATTGCTCCAGCTGCATGTTAACCCCTTCCTTCTCGATCTTGCACAAGCTTAGAAAGCACAATGAGAATTGCTGTGGCCCAACAACGCTGAGTCTATAAAAGAGAAGGAAACTGAGGATGCCTTCAGCACTGTTTAGTTGGCTTGTGTACCTATCTATGGAGTCCTGGATATTCACAGATTCCTGGGGAGTAATTACCAGTATGTAAAAATTAGGAGGCTTTTAAATCTCTGAACTTGATTTTTATTTCTTTGACTTCCTATGCTTTTGTAAGTATGAAAGGCGGTATGATCAAATAATTAGGCATCTGGATGCTGGAACCAGCCTACATGGATTCAAGTCATAGCTCTGCTACTTTTAGTTCTGGAACCTTAGACATGAGACATCTCTCAGTTCTCTCACCAGTAAAAACAGACGATACTGATATCTACCCAACTAATTTACTGTGGCTTATTGTGGGAATAACATTGTTCAGCCTCATAAAATACTTACAATAGTGCTTGGCATATAGTAGGCACTAACAATAAATGTTAGATGTTATACATAATGCAATTCACCCCTCCACACACAAGAGATATATACGTTTAGGAATAATTTTTATTTATATTTCTGTTCTAAATTATTCTGGAGTTTCTTTTTTTCCTTTTGGTGTTTAGAAGAACTTGAGTCAATTATAAAAACTGTGACCTAATTTTGGTAAGTGGTAAGACGGAGGCTCTATTTTGGGTGCTTCTCTCCCTAAGACTCTCCATGGCTTGGTTCCTGGCCTGTCACTTTCATTCTGAAGGCTTCTGGTTCCCTATGCAACAAAAACACAGAGCAGATGTTAGGAGGCTGAGCTAATGGTGGCCCATAACACCAAGTTGGGTTCAAAAGCTTTCTTCTAGCAATTCGAGAGTGCCAGGAATGAGTGAGCCAAGAAGGAGAGTTATGGCTCTTTGCAAACCCATAAGGAGTAGTTCTCAGTCTGCACTTGACAAGTCTGAGGGTTTAGAAGACCATTTTGTGGTACAGCTGAATCTCCAGTGTGCTGTGTTCCCAGGGAAGAAAACCAATAACAACAGATCCCACAACTCATACCATTTGCTAAATGGGCTTCCTCGCAAGTGGGGCTCTGAGAGGAATCTCACAATTTCCTGCCGCTTTGTCTCTGAAGGGTAAGCAAGGAGAATTGTTCTCATTTCAACTGCTTTCATTTCTTGAGTCTGTGGAGAGTGTGGAAATGACTTTACTTTTCATTTTTGCTTCTATTCCATGCATGCTTTTATCAGCTTTGCCTTTGTGTTGCCCAACAACTCTCATACTTGAGATAAAATTCAAGTCAAATTTCTGTAGTTCCCCAATTTGGGGTTTGCGCATGGAAAAATTCTCACTTATCTTTTAGTCTCTAAGAATACAGAAAAATGGAGGGGGCATGGTGACAATGACCAAAATAAGGCAAGATTCCTCAACCAGCTGATGTGCTGCAGAAGTACTACAGACTCACATGATTCACACCCAAGTCTCTAAAGAACCATTTGTTACCAGATTTTACTAATTTTTCCCCCGCTGGAATATGCTTTCATGTGAATAAAAGCATTTTTATTCTCTAGAATAAACAGAATTTGATATTTCTTTAGAGACCAGATTCTGATTTCTGGCAAGATTTTCTAATCAAGTCCTTAAAACAAATTTTGTCTGACAAATACTAGTGTTCTAAAGACCTCACTTGTGAGATTTTTGAAGTTCAAAATGGCCCAATTTCATCATCAAGATGCAGAAGTTCATACTCAATAAGCCCTTGACCCTAACCATCTGATCTTTGATGTCAGTTTTAATATTTTTGGGTTCCCTTCATCATTTGAATGAATCCCTGTGGCTTGCTGACTTACCCAGCAGGGAAAATACTTGGAGTCTGAAACACTTGAACTAATGATTGTCTTGGCCTTGGGAGTATAATATCATGATTTGAGTGTTCTCATCCTTTAGATTCCCAGTGTTCTCTTCCACTGATGACTGAGTCATCATTCTTAATAAATCAGGACCATAATGTATTAATGACACTGAATTTTAGGGGAACTCTTTTAATTTTTTTTAATTGAAATATACTTGAAATATAACATGCAAATTTAAGGTGTATAATATGTTAATATGATACCTTTGTATATATTAATATCATTGCCATTGTAGTGATAATTAGCACCTCTATCATGTTACATAATTAACCTTTCTTTTTAGTGTTTGGAATGACTAGGTTTAGTCTCTTAGCAAGCTGCATAATTATAATATTGTTGCCTATATTCACCACACTGTGCATTAGATCTCTAGGGCTTATGTACTACACCCTGCAAGTTTGTACTCTTCGACAACATTTTTGCTATCTCCTGGTAACTACCATTTTACTCTATGCTTTTACAAGTTGTTGTTGTTTTTTCTTTTGTAGATTCCACATATAAGTGATATCATGCAATGTTTGTCTTCCTCCGTCTGCTATCTCATTCAACATAATGTGCTCTAGGTCTATTCGTATTGCCACACATGGCAAAATGTCTTCCTTTCTCTTGGCTGAATAATATTCCATCATATAGAGTTATACTGAATCTTCTTTTTCTATTCATCCATTGGTGAGCACTTAGGTTATTTCTATATCTTGACTACTGTGAAAATTTCAATAGACACAGGAGTGCATATCTCTGTTCAATATCCTGCTTTATCTCTTTTGGGTATGTGCCCAGGAGTGGAATTGTTGAATCATATGGTAGATCTATTTTTAATTCTTTGGAGGAAACTCTGTGTTGTTTACCATAGTGCTTGAGCCAATTTACCTCCTTTTTTTTTTTTTTTAAGATTTTATTTATTTATTCATGAGAGACACACAGAGAGAGGCAGAGACATAGGCAGAAGGAGAAGCAGGCTCCAAGCAGGGAGCCCCATGTGAAATTTGATCCCAGGACTCCAGGATCACGCCCTGAGCTCAAGGCAGGTGCTTTAACCACAAAGCCACCCAGGTGTCCCAACTAATTTACCTTCTTACCAATAGTGTGCGAGGGTTCCCTTTTTTACCCATCCTCACCAGCACTTGGAATGTATTGTCTTTTTGAAGGTAAACATTCTAACAGGTGTGAAGTGATACCTCATTGTGGTTTTGATTGGCATTTCACTCATGATTAATGATATTGAGTATCTCTTCATATACCTATTGGCCATTTGAATATCTTTTCATGTACTTCTTGGCTATTTGTGTATCTCCTTTCAAGCAATGTCTATTAGTCCCTCTGCCTATTTTTTAATCAGATTTTTTTTTGTTACTGGGCTGAATGAACTCTATATATTTTGGATTTTAACTCCTTATCTAGTCTATGGTTTGTAAAATTTTTCTCCCATTTTATAGGTTGCCTTTCATTTTATTGTTTCTTTTACTGTGCAGAAACTAAAGTTTGATGTAGTTCCATTTGGTGATTTTTGTTTTTGTATTTTTGTTCTTTTTAAATTTTTGTTTGTGTTTTTGATGTCATATTCAAAATATCATTGCCAAGGCCAACATTAAGGAGTTTCTTCCCTGTATTTTCTTCTAGGAGTGTCATAGTATGAGGTTTTGTGTTTAAGTCTTTAATCCATTTCAAGTTAATTTTTATGAGTGGCATGAGATAGAGATCCAGTTTTATTGCTATACATGTCTTTCTCCAGTTTTTCCACCACTATTTATGATGATCCTTTTCCCATTGGGTATTCTTGGCTCTTTTGTCAGATAATAGTTGATCATATGTGCTGCGACTTAATTCTGGGCTTTCTAAACTGTTCCATTGTTCTGTGCCTATTTTTATGCCAATCCCATACTGTTTGTATTTCTATAGCTTTGTAGCATAGTTTGAAATCTGGAACTGGGATACTTCCAGCTTTGTTCTTTATCCTCAGGATTGCTTTGACTATTTGGGTTTTTTTTGTGTTTCCATAAAAATTTTAGAAAAGTTTATTTCTATTTCTGTGAAGAATGTCATTAGTATTTTGATGGGATTACATTTAATCTATAGATAGCTTTGAGTAGTTTGGACATTTTAACCATATTCGGATTCATGAATATGAGATGTTTTTCCATTTGCTTGTATCTTTGATTTCTTTCAGCAAAGTATCATAGCTTTCATTGTACAGATTTTTCACTTGATTAAATTTATTCTTTGGTCCTTGGTCCTTTATTTTTTGGTGCTATTGTGAATGGGCTAGTTTTATTTCTTTTTCAGAAGTTTAATTTTTAGTGTGTAGATATGCAGCTGATTTCTATATGTTGATTTTGTATCCTACAACTATACTGAAACTGTTGATATGTTCCAACTGATTTTGGTTGAGTCTCTAGGATTTTCTATGTACAAAATCATATAATCTGCAAATAGTGACAATAGTGACAACCTTTTTTTTTCTGATTTGGATGCCTTTTATTTCTTTGTCTTGCCAAAAAATTCTTATTTATTGCCAAATATCTGAAAAAAACTAGTGAAATGATTGTGAAAACTTCTTAGGTGAGAAAAATGAATCATAGGAGGCTTTTATAATGGTAGAAATAATGCTTTTTCAAAAAAGTCTTAATTTTAGATATATATTTTTAGGACTTTGAGATTACCAGGGAAAAGTTTGAGTTCACTGAAGGATAAGGAGTGTTTGAAGAAAAAATTGCTATCAAGGAAATAAGGAAACATAAAGATATTAATAAATCCAGTGAAAGCATAATAGAAAGGATAGGGGAGGAAGGGGATAAGGCTGCATAAGACTGAAATCAGTGAAGAGGAAAGTAGTAAGCATTTGCTCTAAACTCTAGAGCACTGATAGCTCTTAGCACAGAATTACATAAAATTAATTATCTGAAGCTCTTTCCAGTGATTGGTATCTTCTCAGTGTTCAGTATAGATTTGCTCCATCCTCTTGTTTTACCATCACCACGTACCATCAAACACATTTCTTGCTTCTTATACATGCTCAGTAATGCTCAGGCTAAGGGGAGAGGAATAGAATTTAAACAGACAGAAAGGGTAAAGAAAATATTGAGAATGGTATGAGCACAGAATTTGGCAAAACCCAGGATATGTATGGGCAAGAGTAAATACACCAATAGGTTAGGGAAAGGGGAAAATATAACTGGAGAAAATACACAGAGTCTTAAAAAAAAAGTCTAAGCTACTTTTTTTTTTTTTTTTTTTTTTTTTTTAGAAGCTCAGAAGCCCTAAAACATTGAGAGTTCTGGGGTTCTTTAGTGCTGTTACCTACATGGATGTAGTTCCATTAGCCATTGTAAAGATGTAGAAATCTACAGGATATGGATTTAACAACTTTTATCCCACTTGTTTTCATACAAAATTTAGTGTTTTTTAAATGTTAGAATAGCTGGGTTTTTGCTTATATGATGTAAAGAAAGTATGCTCCCAGAAAATATTTGCAAATGACAAAAAGGTTAGTATCCAAATTCTATGAAGAACTTATCAAACTCAATGCCCCAAACTCAAATAATTCAGTTAAGAAATGGGCAGAATATATGAATAGACACTTTTCCAAAGAAGACATCCAAATAGCTAAGAGACACATGAAAATGCTCACCATCACCCCTCATCAGGGAAAATACAAATGAAAACTATGACAAGATACTACCTCATACCAGTAAGAATGGCTAAAATGACAACACAAGAAACAATAGATGTTGGCCAGGATGTGGAGAAAGGGGAACCCTCTTGCCTTGTTGGTGGAAACGCAAACTGGTGCAAGCCACTCTGGAGAACAGTTTGGAGGTGCCTCAAAAAGTTAAAAATAGAGCTACCTTAGGATCCAGCAATTGCACTACTGGGTATTTACCCAAAGGATACAAAAATACAGACTTGAAGGGATACATGCATCCCGATGTTTATAGCAGTATTATCAACAGAGAGAGTCCAAGTGTCCATCAACTGATGAATGATGAATGGATAGAGCTATGTGTGTGTATAGTATACACACACACACACACACACACACACAGAGGAATATTACTCATCCAACAAAAAGAATAAAATCTTGCCATTTGCAATGATGTGGATGGATCTAGAGTGTATTAAGGTAAGTGACATAAGTCAGAGAAAAGCAAGTACAATATGATCTCACTTGTGTGTGGAATTTAAGTAAGAAAACAGATGAACATATGGGAAGGGGGAAAGGTAAAAAAGGAGAGAGAGAAGCCATAAGGGACTTTTTAAATAAGATTTTATTTATTTATTCATGATAGAGAGAGAGAGAGAGAGAGAGAGAGAGAGAGGGGGGCAGAGACACAGGCAGAGGGAGAAGCAGGCTCCATGCCAGGAGCCGGACGTGGGACTCCATCCTGCCCTGGGCCAAAGGCAGACGCTGAACCACTGAGCCACCCAGGGATCCCCACCATAAGGGACTTTTAGTGATAAAGAACAAACTAAGAGTTGATGGAGGGAGGTAGGGGATGAGCCAGATCGGTGATGGGTATTAAGGAGGATATTTGTTGTGATGAGCCCTAGATGTTGTAGGTAAGTGATGAATCACTGAATTCTATTCCAGAAACCAATATCACACTGTGTGTTAACTAAAACTTAGATGAAAAACAAAACAAAACAAAAAAAGGGAGAGAGTGTACTCCCAAGAGTCATCTTGCCTGCTGGTGCTCTGAAGACTGAAATAGAGAATGTTTGAGTCATTGCCACAGCTGATGGTTATTTTCCAGTTTCCTTTCTAACATGTGGCCATTAATGTGCTATTATAAAACATATGGATCTATAGTTTAGCATGGTTGCTTGTTATTAACGAAGTCAGGGTGTCTGTGCATACCTCAAACTCCACCATGCGTTATGGTCCCACCATCCATTCCTGCATTGTCTCTTCCTGCTGTACACATACTCTATGTTCTAGAAATTATACTAAACTTTTCCCCTTTTCTCCAAACATTTCTCAGTGCCTTTGTACCATTTTCTCTTCCTGAAATGTCCTTCTCCTCTTCTATGACTGGGAATCTACATATCATCCTTCAAAATATATTTAAAATTTGGCATATTATGTAGAAACTTTGTTGACTCTCCCGGGCTAAATTAATGAATCACTCCTTTGGGATTGCCAACTCTATGTCCTTAATGTATTTCTCTAGGTTTTCTAGCTCAGTAATATGCCACTGGAGCATATCTTAGCTAATTGTCATATCTTCTCAACATAAATGTGTATTTAATATTTCTAGGGAAAACACTATAGTTAATGTACACACAATTTCTAAACCAAGAATATTTTACTGTTAAAAGTAAATCTACAGGGATCCCTGGGTGGCGCAGCGGTTTGGCGCCTGCCTTCAGCCCAGGGCGTGATCCTGGAGACCCGGGATCGAGTCCCACGTTGGGCTCCCGGTGCATGGAGCCTGCTTCTCCCTCTGCCTGTGTCTCTGCCTCTCTCTCTCTCTGTGTGACTATCATAAATAAATAAAAATTAAAAAAAAATCTTTAAAAAAAAAGTAAATCTACAAACCACTTTTTTAACACTAAAAAAGTGTTAACACTTTTTTAACCACTAAAGTTTATTCTGTGTATTTCTCATATTCCTAAAGATTCTATAGGATTGCTTTTGCCAGTGGTGCTTAAGTCATGATGACATTGTTTTTCATAACCCATGCTGGTAACTTAGACATTTATACCTTTAGAATTGATTGAATGATTTTAAAATATGTTGAAGGCTACCAGAATTGGATCTTAATTTCCTGTTTGAAACTCATATTTTTGTATTTTTTAATTCAATTGTACATCACTGGAAATTAAACAACTTCCTGAAAGCTTTAACTATCCAATTGTTTGAAATTTCCTGATAATATGTTGGGATCTATATATTCTCTTAGAATCTTAGCTTTGAAACTTCTATGATGTTTTCTGAAATTTGGCGATTCCTACTGCCTTAAATTCTGTATAGCCTGCGTGTGACAGCAGTTGACTACATATAGAACTTTTATTTAAGGCCGCATTATACTTTATTCTTTTGAAGACCATAAAAGCAATAGCAATCAAAAATTATGGTAATGTTCAAGTTTCACCCTCATGCTCTCTCTCCAACATTTTATTCTTTTAATTTCCTTCCTGGGAGGAGATTTAAAGAACCTCTAATGCTTCACAAGGATCAAGGGGAGAATACGGGGATTACAGATAGAGGCCAGTGTAAAAGTCCTAAAATATTAGGGAATCAGTTCCCAAGATTTCTTCTCCTTAACTCTAAAACTTACTTCCTCAAGAAAAAAAAAAAAAATAGAAGAAAGAAGGCATTTCATTTCTTCTTTACTCTTTAAAGTCTTTAACAGTGGGAATCAAAAACCTAAAAATTTTCAGAGGCAAGTGCATTGGCCTGGCCAAAACAGATGAGATCAGATTTTATTTAGTTTTGGGAGCATAGAGCATTGGTATGTGTAATTGCCCTGGGGATAAAGATGTACATATTGGTTACATCTGCATGTCCTTCTAAATACTCCCATACATATGGGTATGAATCATAAGTAACACTGATTGTGAGATATATATGAAATGAGCTCCATGTTCCAGTGACTTGATTTTAAGTCTCATATTCCACTTAAGTTCTACTTTTAACTGTATTGCCTCTGGCCCAACATATGCTAACTGAATTGGTTCAGGTACCAAACATGTAAAGACAAAAGCTAAGCAGTTTTATCAGCATTCTCTCACTCTTATATTGTTCATGACAATAAAAACCTAGGAACAGCCTATTTATTCATGAAATGGAGACTTTGAAAAGTGAATTATGACAAGGTTTCTGATGTATATTGTTAAGTGGAAAAAAATCAGGGGAAAAATATATATTGTGCTTCAGGACATTTAAAATATTCATATAGATGTATGGAAATTTTCCACAAGTGTGCACAAAATAATTAATGGTGGCCACCTGTGTGGAGAGATACTGCAGATATGGAACTTCCTCTTTGAATGGAACCATCCCTTTAGTGCTATTTGCTGAATAGCAGTTTGAGAAAGGGCTGGGGGACTAAGCTGAGCAGAAGATAGCTTTATTATGCTTATGCTGTCTCAGTTCTCTTTCTAAAATTCTTCTAGAGGAGAGAGTTTTGTGTGCTTCTGTCAGGGATGTGCCTGTTCAGTTTGTTTATCTTGCCCTGAAGCAACGTCTTGGGATTTGGTGTAAATTTTATGTGATTTACCTTGAATTAATGTAAAATATATTGATTTTACTTTGCCAGTTTTCAGTAGCAACCATAAAATAGCGACTGATTGTCAATCTCTCTGCTATATTGCCAGCCTACTTGTTGCAAAAATGGAGTGGACCTCATTTTCATTTGGTCCCACGTTGCCTGTTACTCTCCACCACTTGCTATTTCAAATAAAAAATCACTAGTCAGGTGCCTCAGGGCTGTGTCTCCTTCCTTTGTAGAATTCCATGTCCTGCCTGAGGTCTGTTAAGGTATGCATCTATTACGCTCAATTGAATTCAAATCTTACTGTATTCCTCATAGTTTTTGGTTTGGTATTATAGGAGCTATTATCATTTAAGATGGAATTTCCTTCTTTTTGTTCCTTTTTGTTCTTTTCGGCTGGTTCCAGAGAAGAGAATAGAGGTAGAAGCACTCTTACTTTGCAACCTTAACTGTATGTCTGCAAACCAGTGGTTGGTAAACTTCTTGTATCACAGCTGAGCTCACCCCCAGAGCTTCTGATTCAGTGAGTCCAGTGTGGGGGCCCTAGAGTTTAATTCTAACTAGTTCCCAGGTAATGCTGAAGCTGCAAGACCATGGATCACACTTCTAGAACTGTGGGTCTAAGCTACTCATTTAATAGTAGAGTCCTCTCTGGGCTTACCTAATAGACAGATTTGAGTCCCAAGTCATGAATGTCATGTCAGTTGGAATTTTGCTAAATTCTTTATGTAAAAATGGAAATAGGTGATATTGCTGTGTAAAGACTTCTGAATATTCAGTGAAAATGTTTGCCTAATAATTTTACAGTTACTCAGTGAAGACAGTTTTGTTCATTTTTTCCCCCTAAAATATCCATTCAGCTTTACTCAGGATTAAGCTAGCTCATTTTCCAGTTGGCCTCAAGTTTTCTGAGTGTAATTAAGATATGGTCTGATGTGCTCACTTTATACATCAACAGATACTTCTTGGCCCTGGACTCCTATCCATAGTTTTTCACCTTGAACTATTCAGTAGATATCTGAGATACTGAACTGATCTTCACCAGGTAGCTAAAAATATCCTACCTGAAAGCTTTTCACTCTGGCCAGTATATTTTCAGTTTGACATTTTGATGGCTTTTTCATCTGTATTTTAAGTTCTCTCTCCCTTCCCGGGTATAAGACAGACATCGGTCCAGTAAATGCGATATAGTTCATTTGGCAAAAAGCTCAAACACATTTGAACCTCTGTGATTTAGGGTCATATGGAGGAAACTACAGGTTTGATAGAGATAATAATTTTTTGATTACATATTAATCATGAAACCTCTGCAGTTGTAACAAACCTTACAACCTTGGGTGAATGACTCATTTAAAACCTGAAAACTCAAGAAGGAGCATCTGGGGAAATAATTTCCAGTTTTATTTGTGGTCTAAGGTCACCTTTCTCAATAGTGTCATTTCTGCTGCCTACAAATTATAAGCTGCTATCCATATAATGTTCAACTGTGAACCTGTACTGGGATCTTGAAGGATCATTCTAGCACTTGTTAGTCTATACCAGAAATGCTGGTCTGTCATAATGGGAAGCTTTAATGACTGGAAAGTAACATAATCCTCTTTCTAAAAAATTGTAATACTGTCTGTTAGAAAAGGGCAGAGTGGGTCCTTTATTTCAGCAGAGGTTTCAGAAGCTTTTATTGAGTTTAAATTGAGTTCAGGCCATGTGCCTGGGAAAGCTATTTGAAGATAAGCACACTTGTCAGAAGAGCCAAAGGAGCAAGGATGTCCTAGCACTTTCCCACTTGTTTCCTTTACTTACAGTCCTTGTCTAATAGACACAGCCCATGACTATGCACATAAGTGTTAAGTTATTTATAGGACTACTCATTAAAATCAGTAAGAAAAAGAATTACAAGTAGGAGGGTTGCTTTAAAAATCAGCCAAAGCAAATAAAAACAAAATAGTGGTTAAATAACGAGATGATAACTGTTCTCTCAAAATATTGTTCTTGTGAGACCCGACTCGTGCTTCTTGATGTAGTCTGGAGTGTGAATGCTGCTGTGTGTTTCTTGCCAGGGACCTTCTCCAACCCTGATCAGTCATTACACTCTCCATCACTAAAATGGGAAAGACTCTTTTCTCTCTTATTCAGTGAAAAGCTGCTGTTGCACCCAGTCAAAGCGGAGGCTAAAAGTGTCCCATAGCATGATATTCACACCATCTTCAACAGCGGATCATTCTTAGGGTATCATTTCAACAGCGTGTTCTTTGCATTTCCAGGGAAGGCTGTATAGACTTTCCAAAACATGGGCACAGAGTTTCTGCTGGTACCTGGGTGAAGCCTGGGCTTTCAGATCTATCTGCTATGTGTTCCCACCTACATATTTTGTTTACTTGGTCATGCCATTATTTGATAGAAATCTGTTTATTTTTTCCATTCAAAAGTAATACTGCTCCTACTAATAATAGCAACCATTTTACTTCGTTTTTACCTTAACTTTCCTAAAAATTTTAGTAGTGCAGGTCTTAATATGAAAAAGTGGACTTACTCAGAGTTCCAGAGAAGGCCCTGGGATGATTTTTCAAACACCCCAATCCAAGTTTATGTGATGGAGAATTGAGCTCACATAAACCCACCAGATAGAAAGCTGTCCACCGTTTAAGTGGCCAATTTTGTACAAGGGACCTGACTCAGAGCTTGGAATAAGAACATCTGACTCCATAAAGGGGCTGACCAGTTGAAAAAAATCTACTGTCTTTACAAATCTCAGAGATTTGACCAGGGAAGTAGAAAGCGGATTTAGCTTGGCATGTGAAGCTGCCGATTGAAAACATTTCAAGTATGCAACCTAGACTTGTTTTTCTCCCCCCCAAAAAGGACTAATATGGAAATCTAGGCTCATAGAGACCCCTCCGGAAGTTCCTCACATTACTATGAGTATCATTCTTTTTCATAAGCTAAATGTTCATGCAGCTAAGGAATAAAGCATTCTAGCTATGTGTTTGTTAAAGATTATGCCTTCATCGGAATTTTACAGCATCAGTGGGAACAATAATAACAAGAAAGAATTCATTGGATCAGAACAGGTAGTAGTTTGTGAGTGCTAAATCTTGTAATTAACTGGCTAGTTGAAAACGAGGACCAACTGGGTATGAAAGACCTGGATGTCCATGCTATTGTATTTAACTAACACAGCAGGGGTTAGTTATAAATATTGACAGCTTTATTTAAAAAAATAGTGGAAAAATCCACCAGAAGAAAGGAAATCAGAGCATTTCATTAAAGCCTTTCAAAAATATAAATGTATATAATTAGGCCCATGAACCCAGAATTAGTTTCTCTTTACCAGATCATTTGACTTTGTAGTACTTCTCACAACAAGAAATACTGGCAATAAGGGTATCCGTGCACAGTAAATATACTTCAAATTTTTCCATAGAGCTCAAGTTTTATGAAAAATAAGCACAAATAATGACAATAAAAAACCCAAGAGAGAACTGAGAAACATAGACGAGTAATTGGATTCTTTAAAACCTTATGTAAATGAGATTATTAAGTAACCATCAGGCATGCTCTTTTTTTTTAATAGCTAAAACATTTTTTATTGAATTGGAATACAATATTATGTTTCAGGTATGCGACATACTGATTCAATATCGTTACATTATGAAATGATTACTTCAAATGGTCTAGTTACCATTTGTCACCATACAAAGTGATTACTATATTATTAGTTATCTTCTGTGTACTGTACAGTACGTCCCCAGTTCTTACTTATTCTCTAACTGGAAGTTTGTACCTCTTAGTCCCCTTACCTATTTTGCCCACCCCCCAACTCCCCTCTGTCAGCCACCAGTTTGTTTTCTGTATCTATGAGTATGTTTTTGGTTTTTAGATTCCAGATGCAAGCAAAATAATAAAGTGTTTGTGGTTCTTTGGCTTATTTCACTTACAATAATATACTGTGTGTTTGTCCATGTTGTCACAAATAGCAAGATTTTATTTTTTATGGCTGAGTAATATTCCTGTGTGTGTGTGTGATATCTTCATCCATCCATCTTTCAATAGACACTGAGATTGTTCATATCTTGGCTATTATAAATAATATTGCAGTGAACTCTTAAGCAACAAATATATATGGGGTACATATATCTTTTTTTGAATTGGTGTTTTTATTTTCTTCAGATACATACCCAGAAGTAAAATTGCTGGATTGTATGGTAGTTTTCTTTTAATTTTTTGAGGAAACTCCATACTGTTTTCCATGGTGGCTATACCAGTACATTACCACCACTGGTGTATGAGAGCTATCTTTTCTCCACATCCTTGTTGCTACTTGTTATTTCTTTTTTGAAAGTAACCATTCTGATAAGTGTGAAGTCATATCTCATTGTGGTTTTGATTTTCCTTTCCCTGATGATGTTGAATATCTTTTCATGTGCCATCAGCCATCTGTATGTTATTTTTGAAAAACTGTCTATTCAGGTCCTTCGCATATTTTTTATTGGGTTGTTTTTTTTTCTGTTATTAAGTTGTATGAGTTCTTTATATTTTTGGATGTTAGCCTCTTATCAAATATATTGTTGGCAAGTATCTTCTGTTGGTAGGTTGTCTTTCCAACTTTGTTCTTTCTCAAGATTATTTTGGCCATTCAGGGTCTTGCGTGATTCCGTGCAAATTTTAGAATTCTTTGTTCTAGTTCTGTGAAAAAAGCCTTTAGTATTTGGATAGGAATTGCATTGACTCTCTACACTGCTTTGGGTAGTATGGACATTTCAATAGTATTAGTTCTTCCAATCTGTGAGCACGGTATGTCTTTCATTTATTAGTATTGTCTTCAGTTTCTTTCATCAATATAATATAGTTTTCAATATACAGGTTTTTCACCTTGCTTAAATTGATTCCTAGATATTTTATCCCTTTTGATGCAATTGTAAATAGTGTTGTTTAATTTCTCTTTCTAGTAGTTTGTTATTAGTATATAGAAATGCAACTGATGTGTATATAAATTTGTATCCTGTAATGTTACTAAATTTATGTATTAGTTCTAATAGTTTTTTGGTGTGAATCTTGAGGATTTTCTCCACATAGCATCATGTCATCTACAAATAGTGTCAGTTGTACTTCTTCTTTTCTAATTTGAATGCTCTTTATTTGTTTTTCTTGCATAATTTCTCTGGCTGGGATTTTAAATATTCTGTTGAGTAAAAAAGACAAAAGTGGGCACATTGGATTTGTTCCTCATCTTAGAAGAAAAGCTTTCATCTTTTCACTAACAAATATAATGTTAGCTGTTGACTCTTCATATATGGCCTCTGTTATGTTTAGGTACCTTTCCTCTATATCTACTTTATTGAGATTTTTAAAATCATAAATGAATGTTGAATTTTGTCAAATGCTTGTTCATCTATTGAGATGATTATAAGATTTTTATCCTTCATTTTGTTAATGTGATCCATCATGTTAATAGATTTGTAAGTGTTAAACTATCCTTTATCCTTGCATTCCCAAAATGAAAACCAGTTGGCCAAGTTATATGATCCTTTTAATGTAATGTTGAATTTGGTTTGCTAATCTTTTGTTGAAGATTTTTTGCATTATACTCATCAAGGATATTGACCTTTAATTTTCCTTTTATTTATTTATTTGTTTGGTTTTAGCATTTTTGTCTGATTTTGGTATCGGCACAATACTGGCCTCAGAAAATGAGTTTGAAAGTGTTCCTTACTCTAAGGTTTTGGGGGAAGAGTTTGAGGAGAATAGTCATTAACTCTTCTTTAACTGTTTACTGAATTCACCTGTGAAACCATCTGAACTTGGACTTTTGTTTGTTGGCAGTTTGTTGTTTATTTTTTAAAGATTTATTTGAGAGAGAGAGGGAGAGAGAGAGAATAGGAGTAGGAGGGGCAGAGGAAGAGGGAGAGAGAATCCCAAACAGACTCCCAAGCACAATCTCATGCTTAGTATGGAGCTGGATGTGAGGCTCAGTCCCATGCTCTGAGATCACTGACCTGAGCTGAAACCAAGACTTGAATGCTTAACCAACTATGCCACCCACAGGACCCTTGTTGGTAGTTTTTTTATTATTGATTATTTCATGAATAGTAATTGGTCTATTCAGATTTCTATTTCTTCATTATTCAGTCTGGAAGACTGTATGTTTTTCAGAATTTATTCATTTCTTTTAAGTTGTCTAATTTGTTGGCATAATAATTGTTTATAATATTTTTAATTTTGGGGGGGGATGTCAATGGTAATTTTTCCTCTTTCTGATTTTATTTATTTGGGTTTTCTTTTTCTTGATGAATCTGGATAAGGGTTTGTCAATGTTGTTTATTTTTCAAAGAATCTGCTCATAGTTTTGATGATCATTTCTGTCTTTTTAGATTCTATTTATTTCTGCTCTGATCTTTATTATTTCCTTCCTTTTACTAACATTAGGCTTTGTTTTTGTATATCCTTTAAAAATAAAGTTAAATTGCTTATTTTATATTTTTGTTTCTTAAGGTTAGCCTGTGTTGCTATGAATTTTCCTCTTGGAACTGCTTTTACTGCATCTCAAAGATTTTTGGAACTTTGTGTTTCTATTTTCATTTTTCTCATGTATTTTTAAATTTTCTCTTTGACGTCCTCATTGGTTCATTAATAGCATGCTTTTTAGGTTCTTTGTGATTTTTTTCCCATTTTGCATTGTGTCAGTCTCATGATTAAAAAAGATGCTTGATATGATTTCAGTCTTTGTGAACTTATTGAGATTTGTTTTGTGGCATAACATGTGATCTATGCTGGAGAATGTCTAATGTGCATGGGAAAAGAATGTCTATTCTGTTTTTGGAATGAATATTTTGTATGTATCTATTAAGTCAATGTGATCTAATGTGTCATTTAGGACTGATGCTTCCTTATTGATTTTCTGTCTGAATGATCTATCCATTGATGTAAGTGGGGTATTAAAGTACTCTACTATATTTTATTACTATTTTTTTATTTATCTCTCTCTTTTTAAAGATTTTATTTATTCATGAGAGACACAGAGAGAGAGAGAGGCAGAGACATGGGCAGAGGGAGAAGCAGGCTCCCTGCAGGGAGCCTGATGTGGGACTTGATCCCAGGACCCCAGGATCATGACCTGAGCAGAGGAAGATGTTCAACCACTGAGTCACCAGGCACCCCTATTTCTGCTTTTATTTCTTTTAATATTTGCTTAATATATATGGGTGTCCCTCCCTATCTTAGGTGTATAAATGTTTACAAACATTGTATCCTCTTGTTGGATTGAACTTTTTATCATTATATAAGCCCCTTTTTGTTTTTTTTGTTACAGTCTAATCTAAAGTCGATTTTGCATGGTATGATCATTGCTATCCTAGCTTTCTTTTAATTTCCATTTGTATGGGATATCTTTTTTTAATCTTTTCACTTTCAGTTTGTGACTGTGACAGGTTTGAAGTGAGTTTCTTGTAGGCAGCATAGAGGAGGATCTTGGTTTTACTTTAATTTTTTAATTTTTTTTTTTAATCAGCCACCCTATGTATTTTGATTGGAGAATTTAGTAGTTGTTTAAAGTACTTATTGATAGGTAAGTATTTATTGCCATTTTATTAATTGTTCTCTGGCTATCCTGTAGTTTTTCTTTATTATTTTTTTCTTATGCTCGCTTTGGCAGCACATATACTAAAAAATTTTTTTCTTTTTCTCTTCCCTTGTGGTTTGGTTGTTGTTTTTAGTGCTATGTTTAGATTATTTTCTCTTTATCTTCCGTGTATTTACTATAAGTTTTTAGGAAGTTAATTTTGAACACATGCCAAAGCTTTTAGTTTTACTTCCCTCGCCCCCAGCCATGTTTTATATTTTGGATGAAAATTTTTTCATCTTTTTATTTTAAATATGTCTTAACTAATGATTGTATTTTTAATTAATTTTACTATTTTTGTCCTTTACTCTTCATACTTCTTTATAAGTGACTGATCTTACTACCTTTATTATTATTCATTTGCCTTTCCTGGTGAGATTTTTATTTTCATACATTTCTTATTATTAGTATCCGCTCATTTTAGCATAGAGAAATCTCCTTAACATTTCTTGTATGGGTGATTTAGTGGTATGGAACTCTGTAGCTTTTGCTTCTCCGGAAAATTCTTAATCTCTGTCAATTCTGAATAATAGCCTTGCTGGGTAGAGAATTCCTGGTTGGAATTTTTTTTCTTTCAGACTTTGAATAGGTCATGCCACTCCCTTCTGTCCTGCAAAGTTCCTGCTGACAAATGTGGTAGCCTTATGGGATTTCTCTTATACAGAATAATTTGCTTTTCTCTTGTGACTTTTAAGATTCATTCTATCCTTGACTTTTGCTATTTTAATTATAATGTATCTCAGTGTGTTTGTCTTTGGGTTCACCTTATTTGGAACTCTCTGGGCTTCCTGGTCCTGGATATCTGTTTCCATTCCCAGATTTGGAAAGTCTTCAGCCATTACTCATGTAATTTTTCTCACCCGTTAGCTCTCTTTTCTCTTTCTGGGACCCCTATAATGCAAATGTTATTTTGCTTAATGTTGTCCCAGAGGTCCCTTAAGATATTCTCACTCTTTTGATTCTTTGTTTAATTTTGCTGCTCTGTCTGGATGTTTCCCATTGCCTTATCTTCCAGCTCACAGATTCTATTTAATCCATTCTGCCATTGAACCCCTTTTAGTTTACTTTTCAGTTTTGTTATAACTTCTATTTGGTACTTTCTTATATTTTCTCTCTTTATTGAAGTTCTTACTGTATTCGCACATTCTTCTCCCAAGATTTGTGAGCTTCTTTATGACCATTACTTTGAAGTCTTTATCCAGTAGGTTGCTTATCTCTATTTCTTTGGTGGGGATTTGCCTTGTTCTTTGGTTTTGAACATATTCCTGTTTCTTCATTTTGCTTGTCTTTATGTGTTTATCTATGTTTATTAAATTAAATGGCCATCTTTCTCTCGAAGCAGTGGTCTTGTGTAGGAGTTGTAGCCTGAGGCCCAGAAGTGCAATTTCCCTTGGCCATCACTCTATGTTCACCCTTTATGTGACTGCATATGCCTGCCAGATATGATAGGGCCATGTCTGCTGTGTGGGGAAGTTTGGGCAAAACACTCACCAGGCCTGGTTATGGTTTGGTCATTGTGGGGAGAACAGAGTTCAAGCTACTTTCCCATCCTGGTTGCAGCTCAGTGTCTGTGCAGGTTGGGTGGGGCTCATTTTCTGTATAGGTTGGCTGGTGATCAGGGTGTGGACCTAGTCTGGTTGGGAGTTTACTGCTGTGTGGGGAGGGCAAGGCTGGGGGTGCTCAGTTGTCCTGATTATAGGCTACTCACCCAGTTTTGGCTTTGCTGCTGCCTGGGGTGGTTGGGGCTCAGAATGCTTGCCTATCCCAGTTGCTGTTTAGTCTCTGTGTGGGCTGGGTGGGGCTCTGAACTTGCCTGGACCTATTGTGGGATGAGTGGGGTATATAAGCCTTGAGGCACTTGCCCACCCTGGTTATGGTTTGGGGTCGGGAGATCATACCTTCTGGTTCTAGCAGGCTAGAGAGAGAGGACACCAAACCTAGTGCCCATGGGCTCGGTCACCAGCAAATTAGGATGAGATTGTAAAAATGGACTCTGATATTGTTTTGTCACCGGATAAAGTCCCTGTAGGTCCTTAGCTCTCCAGCAGTTGATATAAAAATAGTAAGTGGGTCTTCCTTGCTTATGGTCTAGATGTTTTTCAATCTTGCTTTTCCCCTGGATCTCAGGGTGCATGGATTTTCTCTCAAGCCCTTTGAGAGTAGAATGTTTGTTCTCTATGGTTCTATGATTCTCCTGGTCTTAATCCCTATTGATTTGCAAAAAACAAACATTTAGGGAGGGGCGATTCTCTTTCCAATGCTGGATCCCAGGGTTGGAGCATCTGATGTGGGGCATAATCCCTTCACTTTTCAAGGAACGGTCCCATATTTGGGGGATCATTTCTGATTGTGGGGTCATCACATCTGGAGTGGGGGCCTGGGAAGGGAGTTTCTTGCATCTTTTTTGTTATGTAGGTGCTGCTTATCTAGTTCTCAGGTCCTTTTAAGAGGAAAATTATTCTTTATCTAGCTATACATTTATTTTGTCTTTCTACCCCTTTGTCTTGAACCCCTGCCTCCAGACATTCTGATATTCTCTGATTCCCCAGTGTTTACTACAAGTTAGCTGAGGCAGGGGCAAGAACAGAGGCCCACCCTCCCTGCCTCCACAACAGACCTGGCTGCTTCTTCCATGTTGGCCCAAGACATTCTGTACATAGAGCTCTGTCGGCATTTACTACTCATATTTATATGTTCCTCTCTCTCAATATGCAGCAATATATGGAGGTCAGAGACTGGCCCTTAAATAACCTCAGTTGCTTATTGCTACTAAGGAACTCTTACATCTCTTGATATCTCCTGTCATTTTAATTTTAGGGAGAGCATGGTGGGGAGCAAGAATTGGTAGGCCCATGCATGGGAAGTGGGGGAGCAGAGGAGATGAGGATCATCTACTTCCATTCGGTTTAGGGGACTGTTGCAATCTCTATAAGAGGAGTACTGAAGAATTGGCTGCTCAAAAGTGTTTTGAAGATCCTGGCTGGCAGAAATTCCTTGGAGCCCAGGTAGAAAGTGAGATGCAGAGTTAGGGCAAGAGAAGTCTACAAGAAAGCAGGAGGGAGCTCCCTTATCAGGCATATTGGAGTTCTTAGAGTTGGCAGTGCCACAAGTGGGGGATTACCTCCCAGGATATCATGCAGTAGCTTTTTTTTTTTTTTAAGATTTTATTTATTTATTAATTCATTCATCCATGAAAGACAGAGAGAGAGAGAGGGAGGGAGGGAGGGGGAGAGAGAGAGAGAGAGAGAGAGAGAGAGAGAGGCAGGAAGAGACACAGACAGAGGGAGAAGCAGGCTCCATGCCGGGAGCCTGATGTGGGACTCGATCCTGGGTCTCCAGGATGATGCCCTGGGCCAAAGGCAGGCACCAAACCACTGAGCCACCCCAGGATCCCCTCATGCAGTAACTTTATGCGATGGAACTTTCCCTTGAAATTCCTGAAAAATTTTTGGCCACTTCAGGTTCTTCTTCACAAGAAGAGGCAAAGCAGGGCTGGCTTCCCACAAAGAACTTCAGGTGGACCAGCCAGCCCTGTCCCTGTCTTTGCTGTGAGAAGTGAAATTTTGTGGGTACTTTGTTGGGAGCTGGATTGTTCTGATTATAAGAAGAACAAGGGAAATCTGTAGTGGAGGTGGAGGATGTTATGGCCAGTATCAGCCAGACTTGTTTCCATTTTGGAGTAAGTGATAAAGAAATAGAAGACCCAGATAGTAATCTCTCCAGAGAACAACACTGAACTCCATGGAGGCACATGGGAAGAGAGTTCTCTCCTTTTATTCCCTTCCCTCCTCTCTGTTCTCCTCCTTAGTTTCCCCTTCTTTTCTCCTCTTTCCTTTTTCTCTCCTCCCCTTTCCTGTCCTTCTCTTCTTCATCTCTGGGTCTTGATTTCTATGAAGCCTACGTGGCTTCAAAAACAGTGGATTATAGAGAGCAGTGGTTTATAATCCCTGTCACCTTTAATCTAGAGTGTTGCCATCCATCACTATTCAGCCAGAAAAATACAAGCCACTATAAGAGAGACAAAGGGAGAGTTTTTTAAAATTGAGGTATAACTGACATAAAACATTGTGTAAGTGTAAGGTATACAGAGATTGATTTGATACATTTGTGTATTGCAGTATGATTTTTGTTGGATCCTAGGGGTTGGGGTCATGCAGTGGAATTTAAAACTACAACTGAACTTTTCTTGCCATAAAGCCGTGTGGGAGATGCAGCCTGAGGCAGAAAGAGGTAGAAACGCCCAGGCTTTTTCCTTTTCTCCTGCTCTCCAATCTTCCCCCAGGTTGCCTCTCCTTAGCTAAAGCCCGAGTCTGCTGAGAGCTCAGGGAATGCAACCTGCAGGGGGCAGCACCTCCTTGTTACAGAGCTGAGTAGAGGAAAGGAGAGGAATAGATGTGAGACAAATAGACCAAGGCTTAGCATACTCTTGTTAGAGTCGTAGCCTTGTGGGTGATATGAGGGAGGGAAGGGGTATGCGTGTGTGCGTGTGTGTTATAGGGTAGAGATGGGGGGCGGTGATAGTCTGAAATTGAGAGAAATTCTTAACTTTCCTGCCAGAAGAGTTGGAGTTTATGCTGGCTTGATACTCAGTTTTCGGACCAAAGGATCATATTCAACATGAATTCATTTCACAGACTTTAATAAAACATTAGATTTTGCCACCAGTTCAAATAAGCTAATCTAAGACTGTATTCCAAATGAATAGTAACAGATAAAATTTTGTTCTAATACATACAAATAACCAAACAATTAGGTACTGTTCAGCTTTACACTGAAATATTACTATTCATTTCTTACTATAGTTATGGAACAGTTAGACTTAGAGGAGGCATATATGTTTATTTTCATTTATTCATGATGTTGTCATCACAAATGGGCAAACTTATTTATATAAAATACAAATTGACCTCAAGGCTTAACTTAAAAAATCAGCTATTTAAGGGCTGAAATTTTTTAATTAACCTTTTTTCCCTTTTTCATTTTTATGTGTCTCTTGCTTTTTCTGTTTTCAGCCAAGAGAGACAGTACTGAAATGTCATTAAAAAAATGTCGATTTTGCAATATTTCTCTGCCCTTGGGAACAGGAAATACCTAGAATTCTGTTAGTAAGATGGTTCTTATGAAATTTCTCTTGTAATTTTTATAATGAAGGGGATTAAATATGTTTGGATGAGTATCCAACATTGGGAACTTTTGTCACTCTGATGCTCCAGATCCATTGACATTTTCCCAAAATGTTCCCTCTTCCATATGTTAGGGAATTACATTTAAGATCAAGTAATGAGTGTAATTGAGTCTGTGCTGGTTTTGGATTACTTACGCCTTATGAATGTGAAATAGATTAAACAGGGGACACTTGAGAAGTAATGAATTCCAACGATAATATCAACTAGTATAACAAAGAAGCTGAGCAAGTGACTTTTGACAGTATTAAAGTGATATTGACATTTTCTTCTCTCTAGAGGAGAGAAGTTGGGGCTAGGTAGTAAATGACAGCTTTCTTAAGGCCTCCCAGGCTACCTAGACAGCTGCTTGGGTTGCATGGTGAACTCCTAGTTACCTGAGCTACGGAACTGATTTAGCAATAAGTTAATAAAAAAATGTCACTAAAGGCCAAAATTTAAAAAAAAATTTTATACTGTTCTCCTATCTTCCTTGAATCAGGAGAAAAAATCACCTCATTTTTTGGTTACTCTACCTCTATGTCCATAGCTATAGATAATTTGATTGGCTTAGCCAACATTAGAGAAGAAAGCAGACTATTTGTCACTAAGCGCCCACCATGTTCCAATGGCTGTGTGAGTTGCTTGGCAGAGCTTAGGAGGAGAAACAGGCCTAATCAATTGACGAATGGATGATTTTCATAGCCTCCGGCTGCACAGTTATCAGTATCGGATGCAAATGATTAGAGGCAGCAGTTGTATCTTAGTGAAGTTAGTATGGACTTGGGAATCGGTTGTCTGTTTATTCTCAAATCCATTTCCTGTCCTTCCTCTGCTCCCCTCTCTGTATTGCAGAAAAGCTATCCTTGTTATATCCAAAACTTTGCCATTGAGCCCCTCCCTAGGAGTGGTACTGGGAGGCACTAGCAAGAAATAGGAGGGCTAGAGCAAGTGATAATCCAAGATACTTACCTCCACCTCTCTTTAGTGAGATCTCTTTAAAGAGATCTCTCTGGGGGATCCCTGGGTGACCCAGCAGTTTGGCGCCTGCCTTTGGCCCGGGGCATGGTCCTGGGGTCCCAGGATCGAGTCCTGCATCAGGCTCCCAGCATGGGGCCTGCCTCTCTCTCTCTCTCTCTGTCTATATATATATATATAGATAGATAGATAGATAGATAGATAGATAGATAGATAATATAGATATATAGATATATATAGATATATCTATATATCTCAAGAATCTCTTTAGTAGTGACTCTGTCCTGAAGCTCCAGCCTCTGCCAGACAGCTTGTTCTTCCATGTTTCTAATTCCCATTGTCTGAGCCTGCTGGGGTCCAGCTTCTGCATGTCTTCAGCTCCTGAGTTCTGGCAACATCACTTTCTCCTCCCTTTGCCCACCCGACTCTGGGGATAATTGCAGTCTCTTGTAATCCCATCCAGTGTTTTCTCTTTGGGCTCTTCTAATGACTTTGTGGCAAATATCCCTTAGAAAACTCCTTCTATTAAATTATCAGGTACAGGAATTGGTCCTCTGACTGCACCATGAATGAATCTGAATCTGAGACATGTAGGTTAAAGTTTACTTTTGACCCACCTTTTGAGCAATCTTCTTGGGCAAGTCATTTAATTCTCTGAGAATGTTTTCTTATTCATACTGCAGGGTTAATATGGACTTCCAAAATGAGATTTCTGTCATGGCACCTAACACAATGTAAGTATCCAATAATCTTAGCCCTTAAGTCTATGATTTAAAAACCAGGGCACTGCTCTCTCAACTAATATAGAAAATCCTACGGAAACAAAAGCATCATGATTGTATGAGTAAAACATTCATTTAAGAGGGTGTGTGGGTTGTTGGAAAGGTCACGGAATACAAATTGGAGTTGTTTGGACATACTGTCTATGGAGAAGAACAGATTATCTGGGAGCAAAAGATGAGACTAGGGTGTATTCCAGGGAAGGGGTCAACTGGGAGACTAAAGTTGGCTAAAAGACCTTAAGGCGTGACTGGAACAAGAACAATGGGCAGCAAGTAGTTACAAAAGCTGAGGGCACATGAGGATAGCTTCCGGCTCTGAGAACCATCCAGAGATCCATGCAAACCCAAAGTATTAAAGAAGAATACTCCCTTGTGTGACAGAAGGCAGTGTTGCTTATGTCCTGTTGCTATACAGTTTTTGCTAATCTACATTGAATGTGACATCAGCGCTCTCCTGTGATATATTTGGTGATTGGCAATGGGCAGTTGCTTCAAGCAGAAAAAGCTCGTAAGCTTACTCCAGTTTATTGAACCATATAAAAAAAAATCTTAGTCATCCAAAGCGTAATTGATCTAGGTATGTTCATAACCTCCTTTCTTTTCCTGGAAATATCATATAGGGAAGTATAGTTTATTAATGTGGTAGACATGAGATTTATGATATAATGGATCCGCTTGTGTAAGGTTGTAATGGAAAAACATTTTGGTTAATTTTAGTAAATGTCCTTAGAGTGTGACGTGGGCTTGGAAGATAGTAGGTGCTCAATTAGTGCTTGTTGAATTAAATGTGTATTAAATAAAACATTGGCAGCATGAAATGAGACATTTCCAAAAATTTAACAAGGCAATCACAAAGGAACAACACATTGCATTTTGAAATAATGTGAAACTATAAAATGTGATACAAATGTAAGATGTTGTTATTCTAAAAGAATCCTGTGTAACATAAGCAAGAGTTGTTGGTGTTAAATCATGAATCATATTTTTAGTCTTGTAAAGTAGGGAGTGTCAGGTATTTGTATCTCTGATTTATATCTCAGTAAATCATGGTAGGATGTAGTGGGCCTGGAAAAGAAATCTAGAACAGACTTGAGTCTGCTTTTGATGGTACTACACTTGGGTGGAGTGCAAATAACCTAGTTTAAAGGTATCATGACAGACTTTATTATCTACACAGTAAGATGTGTAGGTTGAGTCCTGCTCTTTAGAGGGCTCGTCCATTTCCTGGTTACTGAGAGCAAGAGAATCACCCTGGCTCTGCCCCAAGCTGGCTCACAGTATCTTCTGGCTAAATTTATTCTCAGGCTAAATCTGGTACCAAGGAGACTGCACATGCAGTTGCTTTCTGTCCAGTGTTTGACGAGAGAAACAGTTCTTTGTGTACAGAGACAGATAGTGCTTCTCTCAGCTATCATGGGAGACACTTGTTCTCTTTGCTGTTGGGGGATACTGGAGGAAACTTCCTTCCATATAGTAATCACCATGAGGATATACTCTCACAGTCTTCAAAAACATTAGAAATATGTAGAAATACAGATTTGGGGGTGAGGCCTTGGAAACTTGAAGTCAGAAAAAAAAATTGCAGAGATTCAGTCTTTCTTACACTGCGGTTAAAGTTCATAGCATTTTGTTAACCATTACTTGACATAGTCTTCCTTTAAATGAACTTCAAGGGAACCCTTTGTTGGGGTCACTTTTTCTTTTTCATGGGATCCCTTTGCTAAATCTCCTTACCAATATTCTCATTTTCAATATCTCATATTAACTTCCCTTTAAAATAGAGATTAAGACGCTGCCAAGATACAGCTGTTATTTTATGTTAGGGAAAACAACAACACAGCCCTAAATAAAAACAGAATGGCATTCCTTTAAAATATATCAATATGCTGGGATTTTTACTTTCAATAAGACTGCCCTAAAAAATAAATACAGTTTCAAATAGCTACTCTAAATATCCTAAAATGCTCTAAGACATTTTGGCACCATTGATAGAAAATTAATTTGTGGTTTATTCAAATCACTCTGCATGAGGAGAAAATAGCTCCATAAATGAATGGAAACCAATTTCTTAACATTTCTCATTTGCCTAATTGCTTTCCCAAGGAATAAACAATCAAATAAAAAGTTCATGAAAGGTACAGGATATGCTTATGGTGGCCACAGGGTTTCCTTCCATGCTTTCATAGTTTTTACAGGTTCTTTTTCTTTTAACCAGTCACCTATACTATCACCTCCATCATTATCAACATTCCAAAAACACAAGAATCAACCATTTCCAACTGTTTTTGTTTCTCCCCTTTATTCTTATGTCCTTCTCCTCCTTCTTTTCTTCCTCTTTCCTCAAATCTCCTTCTCTGCCTTCTCTTTTTCAACAAGAGTCTTTATTAAGCATTTTCTGGGCATAGGATACTTTGGATTTAAAGGTAGGCTATAAACTGTGCATTGAAAGAATGAAGTGAGGTTTAGAAATTTAGAGTTCACTGAAGAGTCTTTGGGGAAGAGGGATTGTGGAGGAATGTTCAAGAAACAGTCCATCAGTCCAGCCGGAGGAAAAAGAAATAGTGCAAATAATGTGGGAAGGGTAGGTGGGGGCCAAATTGTGAAAGCCCTTGAATGGCAGGTTCCAATTTCATTCTGTAAGCAAAGGAGAACTCTTGATGGTTAAATACAAATATATGCTAAGAAGTGATTTTGGAAAATTATCGTATTAGTGAAGGTACGTGTTTAGCTGGTCAAAGAAAACCAACAATTAAAATGGCTTAAAGAAGATTAAAATTTATTTCTTAGTCTATTAATATTCTAGGCTTAACGTGATCCAGACTAGTAGGTTGGTTGCACAGACTGAGAGCTCCAGGACCCTTATATCCGGTTGCTTCACCATCCCTAAGACTTGTCCTAGGGACAGTCCACGTGGTCCATGACAGCTTTTCTCCACTTCCTCATGTCTGCTGCAGAAAATGGGAGTGGGCAGGATGGGTAAAATACAGAGATTCTATTGGTGTAAAAAAAAAAAAAACAATACTGGAGAAGTATCCAACCTAGCAGGCAGCACTATGCAGAATGTACTAGAATAAGGTATCTACCTTTGTCTCTGTAAATTCCCTAACTATCTGAGCACGAGCTTACATATCTGGAGTTCTGAACTGCATGTATCCTGGCCCCTTAGGATAATATAAGACTGTTCCTTGGAGAGATTCTTACACCAAGGAGATGCAAAATGGTACCTGGAAGAAATAGTAAACTAAGTGTAAAGGGAGTTGCGTTTAAATCTCAACTTATTATTTGTAAGTCGGATAACTTTAGATAGATTTCCTAAACTTATTGGATCCCAATTTTGTTGTCTACATATGAGGTTATTAAAAGCTACCTTTTCTTGTGATGATGTTTGTCATAAGAATTAAACAGCAAGGTACTGAGGTGGGCACTTGACGGGATGGGCACTGAGTGTTATTCTGAATGTTGGCAAATTGAACACCAATAAAAAATAAATTTATTATTTAAAAAAAAAACAGCAAGGTACTGTTATTGCCTGACAGTAAGTGTCAGATTTAGGTATATCTGCGTGTGTGTGTATGAGATAATTAGATGGATAGTTGAAAAAGAATAAGAGAATAACATCAGAAAAAAAGCATGAAAATGACCATGATTATGACTATGATCTTTATTCATTTCTTTATCTCCAGTGCCTGCCATATGGCAGGCCCTACACATGTTAGTTGGCTTACTTTCTTAAATTGCAAGTTTACCTCAGAACATCACATCCAAATGCTTTTAGGGAAATTGTTTATATTTATTTGGAGTTTGTCAAACCTTTCTTTGTCTCATTTTTATCCACTTTTTAGAGTAGACCACATAGTAGAGAATGAAGGTGTGGTTTAACATAAAACTTGTGTTATTTCTTATTTTATCAGGAAGAGATCTAAAAGTGTGTCAATATTTTGAAAAGATGTAACAGTTGTATTTTATCATTCCTTTTATTTTTTTTCATCATGATAAGTGTGCTCTTTAATCCCTACCCCACCCCCACCTCCCCTCTACTAATCATCAGTTTGTTCTCTATCCTTGAGTCTGTTTCTTGGTTTGTCTCCCTCTCTCTCCTTTTGCTTTTGCTTGTTTATTTTGTTTCTTAAATTTCACATATGAGTGATATCATTTGGTACTTACCTTTCTCTGATTGATTTATTTCACTTAGCATTATAATCTCTAGCTCTATACATGTTGTTGCAAATGTCAAGATTTCATTCTTTATGTTCTGAATAATATTTCTGTGTATATGTGTGCACCATATCTTCTTTATCCATTCATCTATTGATGGACATTTGGGCTGCTTCCATAATTTGGCTTTCACAAATAATGCTGCAATGAATGAAGGGGTACATGTATCACCTTGGACTAGTGTTTTGGGGTTGGGGGGGGTGGTAAATAACCAGTAGTGCAATTACTGGGTTATAGTGTGGTTCTATTTTTAATTTTTTGAGGAAACTCCATACTGCTTTCCACAGTGGCTATGCCAGTAAGCATACCCAATAACAGGGCAGGAGGATTCCTTTTTTTTCACATTCTCATCAACCCTCGTTTCTTGTTTTAATTTAGCCATTGTGACAGGTGTGAGGTAAAATATCATTGTTTTGACTTGTATCTCCCTGGTGATGAGTGATGTTGAACATCTTTCTATGTGTTTGTTGGCCATCTGGATATCTTCTTTGGAGAAATGTCTATTCATGTCTTCTGCCCATTTTTAATTGGATTATTTATTTTTGGGGTATTCGGTTGTATCAGTTCTTTATATATTTTGGATACTAACCTCTTATCAGTCTGTCATTTACAAATATCTTCTCCCATTAGTGGGTTGATTGCTTTTAGTTTTGTTGATTATTTCCTTTGCTGTAGAGAAAACTTTATTTTGTTGTGGTACCAATAGTTTTTGCTTTTATTTCCCTTGCCTCAAAAGACATATTAGAAAAATGTTGCTATAGCCAAAGTCACAAATATTACTGCCTGTGTTCTCTTCAAGGATTTTTATGGTTTCACATTTAGGTCTTTAATCCATTTTGATTTTTTTTCCATTCTTTTTTAAACCATCTTTACTTGAAGCCCTCCTATAAGATTAAACCATAAGGATTTTTGCCTTGGGAATGAGTCTTTAAGATGATTTTTTGAGGCCATTGTAATAGACTGGTTTTGAAATCTTTTTTTTTTTCTTTTCAAAAAAATAAAAGAATTTATTAAATTTCCAGTTCTCCCTCATGATAAATATCCAAACCAAGCCTGGCATACTTGATTCATAGAGGTGGTGTTGTTGGTGTTGGTGGTGGTGGTATTTGTGTGTGTGTGTGTGTGTGTGTGTGTGTGCGCGCACGCGTTTTACAGAAAGAGCTCATATGAGTAGGAGAGCCAGGGGCAGGAGGGTGTGGTAGTAGGAGGGGTGGAGGGAAATGGAGACAGAGAATCTTAAGCAGGCTCCATGCCCAGCTTGGAGCCAATGCTGGGCTCAGTCTCACAACCCTAAGATCATGACCTGAGCCAAAGCAACAGTTGAACACTTAACCAGATGAGCCATCCAGGTGCCCCTGTAGAATTTTATTATAAGTCATTGTATAGAAACGTTAGTCTACTGTAAGGATGTTTCCCATTGGGGTACTTAGATTTTGTTTTTGGCTTTTTGTAAAAAAAAAATTTGTTTTCTTTTCCTGTGGTGTCTGGAAAGCAGGAGGAAGAGAGAAAAAGAGTAAGAGGTTATTGCCCCAGTTTAATTCTCTTGGAGAAAACCCAAAAAACTGGAAGTGAGAAGTGGAAATTCATAGAGAATTTTGGGAAACTCCCGTGAAGGGGGCTTGCTCCTTCTCCGACAATATTAGAGCCAGTCCCTTTTTGAGAATTTCTTCATATGCTGAAGCATTATGGTGCCAACCAGGTAAGCATTTTGAAATGGTTCTATGTCAAGGCAGGTAGGCTAGACCCAACATGCTGGTAACCTGTAGGTTAGGTGGGGCCTTTAGGGGATCTAAATACTTCTGTATACTTTGGGTAGGAGACATCTAAGCACTGAATCAGGACAAAAAAATCACCAGAAGTTGCTAAACTGATGTCATGCCAGGGATCAATTAAATCTCAGGAGATATCAAGGAAGCATTCCTAGTGGTCTTGCCAACCACTGTGTACTAGGGAGGGAAGAAAGCAGCAAGGAAGGGTATGGAAGCCTCTCCTATACTCAGATGCCATCTTTGGAAGGTAGATCTGGGGCAAGGAAACACCTAATGAAGTAAGAAACTTAAAGTTAACCCAAGGAAATAATTTTAATTTGGAAGAGAAGGGATTTTTCCTCCTGCCTTAATGGAGTTCTATAGAAAGATGAGATAAGTTATAGATAATGGCAAAAGGTGTGGGATATATCTGAGTTGTTGCATACACATTTCAGCCCTACTATAAGGATTTAAAACATCCAGTACTATCCCAAAGTAAACATTGACATTCACTGGTGCTTAAAGTATATGCTATTTTGGTCAGCGGTTGCATGGTAAGATATTCTTTTATAAAAAAAAGAAGCCATTGATTCCAGAATTTTCATAACTTCTAAGTTTCTTCATGACTAGGTGGTAGGGTGGAGAAATTTAAACCTTTCAGGAGAAATCCAACTGGCCTCCATGAGCACTTGTCAAAGAACTTGGAACTTCCAGGGGTGATCATTGAGCATCCTGTGAAAGGCGTAAGAAGGAGGGAGAAACGCCTATTGCCAATCAAAGGTAGGAGACTGAGCCAGGGAACCCGCTCCATTTGCTTTTGTGCCTGCTGTTTGGCTTGGCAAAGGCAGGCTCCATTGCAGGAGGGAAATGGTTTCTACATTGGTCTGCAGACTAAGAAGATGTAGAGTCAGTTGTTCAGATTTTAAAAGTTTGATTCATTTCCCTGGGACCTCCCCAAACACATTGACATTTTTACAAGAATGAAATGAAGGCAGTGATGACAAAGAAGACATTATAACTGCTGCCTAAATTGCCAGTTAGTATAATATTGATTTGTTAATGCTTCTGAAATGGTTTGTGAAGAAGGAACACTCTAAATAAGTTATCTTATCTGTCTTTCTGGCGGTGTAAGAGTACCACCTACTATTTATTAAGGGTTAGGTAACAGATTTAAAAAATTTTAAGTTATGAGGGAAAATGATTTCATATATTCTAAAGGAGATACTTTGAAGAAAATGTCACTGCTGGGCAGCCTTGTCTTATAATTAAATGTATTTTCCAAGGAGCTCACAGTCTAAGGAGATAGTCAAGGAACATGCACTTATAATGTAATAAGTTTTTTGGTATTTGGTCATTCATATAGCAGAGTGTTATCAAATGCCATCATTGTGCCAAGTATTGAGCTAGATGTTGAGAATGTAAAAGTTTGCTATTTAACTGTGGTGATAAGTCTGAATGACTTATTAGAGTAAAGGAATACTAAGAGAGAGGCTTACAGAGCCATAAAGGAACATGAACAGTGATGACTGGGGAGCAGATTTGGGGAATTAGAGAAGGCTTCATGGAGGAGGTGTTATTTGTGAGAATCTTTTATACTAAGCTGCATGAAATCACTTCTATAACATAGCAGGTACTTTGATGAATAAGCAGTTTGGGGGTTTTCTTAAAAACAAAAGGATTAATCAACAGGAGGGAGTTTCTTTTGTATGTGCCTTAAGACAACCTGAAATGAGGAGCTCAAGCCATTGTTTAATCTTTTAAAAAAATTTTATTTTGATCATTGTTAAAGTAAAATCACCTCTACCACGTTGCATTGTGCTAGAGGACTTGGGAATGGTCATTATGAAAGCCAGCATCTGTGAAAGCAAAAGTGAGAAGAAAAGTAGTTTGTCAAAGGCATCTTCTAACAACTTCACCTTATGCCCTTCCTTTCTTGGCCCTTCCCCTCTTTCCTTTGACTGTTGTGATGGGTATTTGGGGTTATCCCATTCTTCTTTGTTCCATTGCTGGATAGGAAACCATTGTCATTGTTAGCCTGTATGGCTACAAAATCCTAGTCATGGAAAACTGATAAGTAAATCCTATTACTTGAAATATACATATATATGTGCAAGTTCTCCATTTCTATTCCCAGTGTAGATTTGAGTGATGAGAGGAAAGGAAAAGGGAATGATAGGAAAAAGAGTTTATATGTATACACATTTATAATATAGACATATGTATATGTATATGTGTGTTATATCACGTAACATGTTATTGTGCTAAATGATGTTGATTGTGTTGCCAAGAATCATAAAGTCTGGAAAATTTTAATTCAACTTTTGATCTTCTCCTTGTACCTGGCACTGTCATATTCTACCCCCAGAGCATGTCAACTTTTCAGCTTCTGAACTGATTGCTTTTAGCCATTTAACTGGTTAAACTCTATGAACCCAGAGTTAAACTGATTCTGGGATGATTTCTTGATAGTACTTAGTGCTGATTGTCTTTTAGAGAAGGCATGTGATTGTTATTGGTGAGATTTTGATGGTTTTAGTTTCTTCATCAGGCAGTTTTGTGTGTTTCTGTTGCTTAGTTATAACCTCATAAATTTTCCTTTGTTATTTAAGCTTATTATTTTGTATTGTATGCAGCCTGTTACATAGTTAAAGACGATTCTTATTCACCTCAATTCCCCACTGATTATTCTGGAAATTATTACTATATTTGTCAATACTTAGCCCACTATAGAGTATACTCATTTTTTCCCCTTCTAAATGTTAATTCATTTTCTCTTTAATTTCACCAAAACTCTAAAAGTCTCCCACTACATCTAATTAAAAAATTCTTCCTTACTTAACATTGTATTTGTTTATTACTTTCATTTTAGTTGCTTATGATTTCTTATAAATGTCAAGTGTAAGAAATAAAAAATTTAATATGTCTGCAACTCATAAAATCTTAAAATCTAATTTTCAGTTTGACACAAAATTCAAAAACAACTCAAACTGTTCAAATGCAACTTCTTGGAAACGTTTCCAAATTGATTCCAAATATTCTTTTGTAGTTATGGGTCTTTTTTCCTTCTGCATATTTGTTAATTTTCATTGTTTTGTTTTTAAGAATTTCAAAAAAAATTGAAAGTTCAAACAACTACCACATGATCACTGAAATACATACTCATTAGATTGGGTAAGACCTTCATAGTTATTTTATACACAAACTCATTGCATTTTAAAATCTTTACATACATGCTCTCCAAGAGATAATCTGGCTTATTCTTGAATGCTTTCTTTTAAAAAAAGGAAATCACTAACTTTAAAAGCAATATATTCCTTTCATGTTTAAGCAACTGTGTCAGAAATTTTCTCCTGCCAGGACTTTTGTCCCCTTGTTCTTCATTCTGGAGTTTTCTTGAAGTTATAACCCTTTTGGAATTATCTTGAGTAAGTATGGTTCTTCAATCATTGTAAACTTTTTGCTATTTTATATCAACAACTATAGGGTCTCAAAGCATTTTTTTCCTTCCCTCACAGATTCATCCTGTTCCATTTTCTTGTGATTGCTTACATTATATGTTTGGCTATTGCTCTCAGATCTTGCTCCAGTTTGTAGCCTTCCTGGAGAGTGTGCCCCAAATTTGGACACAAAGTCCAGATATGCCCAAATAGAACCATCATCCTTTCTCATTGTTGAAATGATTAACTCTGATAAATACATCCTAAGATTGCATATTAGGATTTTTGAATATTTTATTTTTGATTCAGATCAGGCTTACTATTAATTTAACATGCTTTCACCTCTATGATGAGTTCCATATCCCTTACTACCCAGAACTCAGTCTGCATTTTGGGCTTTACAGTAGGTCTTAAAACTAATCTCCTTTAAAACTCATCTTGGTTCTGGTTCAAGATGGTAATATACAAAGAGCCCAAACTCACCTCCTCCCACAGACACACTGAATCTATAGCTATGCATAGGAAAAAAATATATAAGTATGTATAAGAGCAATTTCCTCTGTAAAAAAAAAAAAAAAAAAAAAAAGTAAAAACTGGCAGAGTGGCCTCTTTACATTAGATAAATAAGAGGGAAACCACATCAAAGTGGGTAAGGAAAGCTGAGCCACATACTTGCCATAAACTCCACCCTCAGCATGGTGACCCACAATGAGGGGGGAAATCTCGAAACATATCTGAACTTCTCCTGAGAAGCAAAGGGGTCCTACCCCACATGTGCACCCCAACTTTTAAGACCAACACCTGAGAGATAAGCACCCAAAACATCTGTCTTGGAACACCAATGGGGCTCATGCTCAACAGACCCATGGGGCTATGGCAAACCAAGAGCATCTCTTAAAGGGCCAACATATAGTCACTCATCCGAGGGCCCAGTCCAGAAACGGCCCTTTGAAAAGTGCCCAGATTTTATGAGAGACTCATTTTCTAATTTTGAAGCATTGGTCTAAGGGGTAGGGATAATGCTAGGATACTTTCCAGGGATGGAGACTGGTGAATGGAATCTTCCCCCTGGCCTCCTGCTTTGCTAACGCTGGTAAATGCTATATTTCTTATTTCTTATTTTTTTCTTTAAAATTTTTTTGCTTTTTCTTCTTTTCCTCCCCCCCCCGCCTTTTTTTTTGTGTAAGTACCATCTCTGCATGACCCCTCTGCCTTGTTCCAACCAGTGCATGCCTTCTTCACATTATCTCTCTGCTATGCTCCAGAATATAAATATCTCCCAGAGGGGAGCTTTTACACATGTCTAGTATCCCAGTTTTATGGGTGATTTTTGTGGTCATCACCCAGGAGATATTCCTTGATCACTTGGCTCTGGAAAACAAGGAGGCTTATGTTCTTAGGTTCCATGAGATTCTAACAATCAGACAGACAGTTCTTGGCAGAGTACTACCCCCAGGGCACTGCAGCAGACTAAAACACATCTCAAGCTGTTCCATGAAAGAAGCCTACTTGCTAGTCCTAGAGCTTCAGTTTTAGGGACAGGCTTCAGGTGTAGCATACATCTAGATGCTGTTGGGATGCTGTCAGGGAACATGGGCTCATGAACATAATCTTTACATTGTCCTTCTGCCTTACTATGACTCACTGGTATCTCCAAATGATTGCTACCCAGGAGACATCTCTAGATTGCTTATTCTGGGAGCAGGTAGGACTAATGCTTGTAATCCTAAAGGATTAGATATATTTGCATTCTTTAAAAGCTGTTGCTTAAGGGCCTGGCTTCCAATCAGCCTGAATCCAAATGCTGACTGATCCTCTCCTTTGGGACACTGATTGGTCTTGGCACACCCTCGACTGTTGGGAGCTATTAAAAATTAAACAGGCTTCTGGGACAATCACAAAGACTTGAGAGATAGCCAAGAGGTAGAGCAAGGTTGAACATTAAGTTTCATATCCTATACAACCCTTCAAGAGTGGAAGAGATGGCTGTTCCATGTGATGTATAGAAACAAACACAGGCAAAAGGAAAAGGAAGAAACCTAGGAATATATTCTAAATGCAAGAACAAGATAAAAACCTTTGGTGGGGGAGTGGAGAACCTTAATAAAATGGAGAAAAGTAATATGCTTGGTTCAAGGAGTTGAAAGTAATGGTCATAAAGATGCTCACCAAACTCAGAAGAATGGATGAATATGGCAAGAATTTCAATAAAGAGAAAATATAAGAAAATGCCAACAGAACTTACAGAGCTGAAGAATGCAGTAATTGAACTGAATATACTCAAGAGGTTCAACAGCAGTCTAGATGGAAACAAAGAATTCAGTGAACTTGAAGACAGAGCATATTCATCTAATTTGAGCAGCTAAAAGAAAAAGAGGGGAAAAGTGAAGGTAGCTTAAGAGATTTAGGGACAACATCAGGCATACTAACATTCACATAGGGGCTCCAGAAGAAGAAAAGAGAGAGAAAGGGCCAGAAATATTATTTTAAGAAATAATGGCTGAAAACTTCCCTCATTACCAGGCACCTATCTTTTTATGTCTTTAGCTCTTAACTCATTATTTTTATAATTTTTGTCTTTTAAGCTTCATACTAGCTCTATAGGTAATTAGGCTACTACTTTTACTATATATTTACTTTTTCCAGGAGATTTATACTTTTATGTTTTCTTGTTACTAATTAGTGCCCTCTCTTTTCAGCTTAATGAAATCTCCTTAACATTTCTGATAAGGTGAGTTTAGTGGTGATGAACTCCTTTTGCTTTTGCTTGTCTGGAAAATTCTTTATGTCTCAATTCTGAGTAATTTTGTTGGATAGGGTATTCATTTTTCTATCTAATTTAGGTAAGAAAGAGACATCTGGATCCAAGAAGCCTGGAAGGTTCCAATTAAGGTGAATCCAAAGACAACCACAACAAGACACATTATAATTAAAATGTCAAAAGTTAAAGCCAAGGAGAGACTCATAAAAGCAGCTAGAAAAAAATATCTTATTATGTATAAAGGAATCACTATAGGACTATGAGCAGATTTTTCAGCAGAAACTTTGCAGTCTAGAAGAGAGTGACACTCTTTCAAAATGCTGAGAGAAAAATGAATACTTTGAATATCCAACAAAATTACTCAGAATTGAAAGAGACATAAAGGATTTTCCAGACAAGCAAAAGGAGTTCATCACCACTAAACTCACCTTATCAGAAATGTAAAAGGGATTTCATTAAGCTGAAAAGAGAGGGCACTAGTTAGTAACAAAAAAATATATAAAAGTATAAATCTTGCTGGAAAAAGTAAATATATAGTAAAAGTAGTAGCCTAATTACCTATAGAGCTAGTATGAAGCTTAAAAGACAAAAATTGTAAAAATAATGAGTTAAGAGCTAAAGACATAAAAAGATAGGTGCCCGGCTGGTTCAGTCAGTACAGAATGCAGCTTTTAATCTCAAGGTTGTAAGTTTGAGCCCCATGTTGGGTGTAGAGATTGCTTAAAAATAAAATCTTATAAAAAAAGATAAAAATGTGACATCAAAAACATAAATGTAGGGGGGATAAAAGTATAGATCTTTAGAATTTAAATTCAAATTTAAGTTCAAATTTAAGTTATCAACTTAAAATGTAATGCTATAAATATAAGCTGCTACAGTAACCCATATAGTAACCCATAAACAAGGATCTATAGTAGATAGACAAAAGATAATGAGAAAGCATATCATGAAAGGAAGTCACCAAGCCACAAAGGAAAGGGGCAAGAGATGAAGAAAGGAACAAAGGAACTACAAAATAGCCAAAAAAAAAAAATTTTAACAAAATGGAAATAAATATATACCTAGCAATAATTAGTTTAAATGTCAATGTACTAAATTCCACAGTCAAAAGACATAGAGTGCTTGAGTGGATAAAAGCAAAACAATTCAAAACCCAAATAGGAACCGTCTATATGCTGCCTACAGGAGACTTCAGAGGATACACTGAGTGAAAGTGAAGAGATGTAAAAACATATCCCATGTAAATGGAAACAAAAAGAAAAGCTGAGATAATTATATCAGACAAATAGCTTCAAACCAAAGATTGTAATATGAAACAAAGAAAGGCATTACATAGTGAAGATAGAACATTTGTATATATTTATGCACCCAATATAGAAGCATCTAAAAATATAGTGCAAATAAGAACAGACCTAACAGGAGAAATTAACAATAATAAAATAATGAGGGATTTTAACACCCCACTTACATCAAGAGGTAGATCATCCAGAGAGAAAAAAAGAAGGAAACATCAGCTTTAAAATTGATAAATCTTTAGCTAGACTCATCAGGCAGAAAAAGGCTTCAAAATCAGAAATAAGACAGTAGACAAACTGATAATGAAGAAACACAAAAGTATTTATTTGTATTTTATGAATGTTATGAACAATTATATGACAACAGATTGGGCAACCTAGAAAAAAATGGACAAACTCCTAGAAACATATAACCTTCCAAGACTGAAACATAAAGAAATAGAAAATCTGAATACTTACTAGTAAGAAGATTGAATCAAATTTAATTTAAAAAACTTCTACAGGGATCCCTGGGTGGCGCAGCGGTTTGGTGCCTGCCTTTGGCCCAGGGCGCGATTCTGGAGACCCGGGATCGAATCCCACATCGGGCTCCTAGTGCGTGGAGCCTGCTTCTCCCTCTGCCTGTGTCTCTGCCTCTCTCTCTTTCTCTCTGTGTGACTATCATAAATAAATAAAAATTAAAAAAAAAAAAAACTTCTACAAATGAAAGTCTAGGATCAGATAGCTTCACTGGTGAGTTCTACCAAACTTTCTGAGAAGAATTAATACCAATCCTTTTCCAACTCTTCCAAAAAATAGAAGAGGAGGGGACACTTCTAAGGCCATTTCATGATGCCAACACCACCCAAGGATACCACAAGAAAATAAAATTAGAGGTCAGTCTCCCTGATGAACATAGATGTAAACATCGTCAACAAAAGATTAGCAAAACCAATTCAATATATTAAAAGGATCATGTACCACGACTAAGTGGGATTTATTCTAGGGATGTAAGAATGATTGAACATCTGCAAATCAGTCAATATGATATATCACATGAACAAAAAATCATATTTCAAAAGATGCAGAAAAAGCATTTCACAAAATTCAACATTGATTTATGATGAAAACTCTCAACAAAGTGGGTATAGAGGGAATATACCTCAATGTAATAAAGGCCATATATGGCAAATCAACAACTAATGTATTCATTGGTGAAAAGATAAAAGGTTTTTCTCTGAGGTCAGGACAAAGACCAGGATGCCCACTTTTACCAACATAGTATTGGAAGTCCTAGCCAGAACAATTAGGCAAGATAAAGAAATAAAAGGTATTCAAATTGGAAAGGAAGAAGCAAAACTGATTCTATATGCAGACAACATGATACTATATATAGAAAACCCTAACAACTCTACCAAAAAACTATTGGAAATAATAAACAAATTCAATGAGTTTTCTGGATATGAAATCAATTTACATAAATCTATTGTTTCTATACAATAATGATAAACTATTAGGGAAAATAAGAAAGCAATTGTGCTTACAATTGCGTCAAAAATAAGAAAATACCTAAGAATAAATCCAACCAAGGAAGTAAAGGACCTGTAAACTAAAAACTGTTTAAGACATTGATGAAAGATAACAAAGATATGTATCTATTAGATAGTCAATGTTTATGGATTGGAAGAATTAATAGTGTCAAAATGTCCTACCAAAGAAATGTTTGGATTCAGTACAATTAATTTTAATGGTATTTTTCATAGAAGTAAACCAAACAACTCCAAAATTTGTATGGAACCACAACAGACTCTGAATAGCCAAAGCAATTTTCAGAAAGAAGAACAAAGCTGGAGGCATCACGCTTCCTAATTACAAACTCTATTACAAAGCTACAGCAATCGGGATCCCTGGGTGGCTCAGCGGTTTAGCGCCTGCCTTTGGCCCAGGGCATGATCCTGGAGTCCCGGGATCGAGTCCCACGTCCAGCTCCCTGTGAGGAGCCTGCTTCTCCCTCCTCCTGTGTCTCTGCCTTCTCTCTATCATGAATAAATTTTAAAAAAATCTAAAATCTACAGCAATAAAAAAGTATGGTATTGCCATATAAAGAGACATGTAAGCCAATGAAACAGAAGAGAGAGCCTAGAAATAAACCCATTCATAAATATCAATTATTTATAATAAAGCCAAGAATATGGAATGGAGCGGGGAGGGAAGACAATATCTTCAGTAAATAGTGTTGGCAAAAGAGGGCAGTTGCAAAAGAATGAAACTGGACAACTGTCTTCCACTATATATACAACTCAACTCAAATGGATTAAAGACCTGAATGTAAGACCTGAAAACATAAAACTTCTAGAAGAAAATGTAGGTTGTAAGCTCTTTGACATCCATTTTGGTGATGATTTTTTTGATTGACACCAAAAACAAAGGTAAAAGAACCAAAGATAAACAAGTGGGACAACATTAAATTAAAGGCTTCTTTATAGCAAAGGAAACCATCAACAAAATGAAAAGACAATCTACTGAATGGGAGAAAATATTTGCAAATTATATATCTGATACGTAGTTAATATTCAAAATATATATGAAGAATTCATACAACTCAATAGCAAAACAAACAAAAAACCAAAACGTATTAAAACAAATGAGCAGAAGTTCTGAATAAACATTTTCTCAAAAATATGTCAGTAGCTGGGACGCCTGGGTGGCTCAGTGGTTGAGCATCTGCCTTCAGCTCAGGGCGTGATCCCGGGATCGAGTCCCACATTGGGCTCCCTGTGAGGAGCCTGCTTCTCCCTCTGCCTGTGTCTCTGCCTCTCTCTCTCTGTCTCTCATGAATAAATAAATAAAATCTTAAGAAAAAAAAAAAAACACATGCCGGTAGCAATAGGAATGTGAAAAGATGCTTGACATCAGTGATCATGAGGGAAATGCAAATCAAAACTACAACGAAGTATTACCTCATTCCTGTCAGAATGGCTAAAATAAAAAAGACAAGAAATAAAAAGTGGTCTGAAGATGTGGAGAAAAACTCACATGCAGTTGATGGGATTGTGAATTGGTGTAGCCAGTATGGAATACAGTATGGAGGTTCCTCAAAATTTGAAAATAAAACTACCATATGTCCCAGGCTTTCGGGTACTAGGTGTTTATCTAAAGGAAATAAGGAAACTTTTTTTTCTAAAGGAAAAGTTATATACGCTCCTGTGTTCGTTGCAGATTTATAATAGCTAAGATATGGAAACAATGACTATGCGCCCAACAACAAATGAATGGGTAAAGAAGATGTAGTATATACACACAGTGAAATATTAGCCATGAAATGAAATCTTTCATTTGCAACAACATGCATGGACCTTGAGGGCATTCTGTTAAGTGAAATAAGTCAGAGAAGACAAATACCATATGATTACACTTATATGTGGATTCTTAAAAAAATAGGAGAAAGTAGTCAAAAGATACAAATTTCTAGTTATGAGATAAGTCATTGGGATGTAATGCACAGCGTGGTGACTATATTAATGATCCTGTATTCCATATTTGAAAGTTGCTAAGAGAGTAAATCTTAAAATTTCTCCCCTTCTCCCCATCATATTCTGTAACTATGGTGATGGACTATGTAGGTTGACTAGATCTCTGGCGATCATTTCATAATATATACAAATATCAAATTAAAAAGTCATCTTACTGTATTTATCCTGACTTGGAGAGATGCTTTTAGCTTTTATTATGTCCTAAATCATTCATTGTCATTTATAAATTTATAATCCTTTTCAGATTTATACAAATTTATCATTCTTACCTCCTTTATTTTTATATAAGTCATGGATAAAAGTATTTAGTATGAGGGAATCAAGGTAACTTCTGTCTAGGTTGCCACTGACCCGCTGGTAAATACCCATTATATGTATTCCTTTAAAAATTACAGATGCAACAATCTGATCATTTCACTCACATTTTTTCATATTATCTTGTAAATGACACTTTGTAAAGTGTAGAAATGATATGTTTTGTATATACTACATTTTCTTTGCCTGCCAGAGCAGGAAAGGTAAGTTAATCTCTTTTGACCTATTAATGAAGCCAGGCTAACTCCTAATAGAAAATATTAGCTATCCTTGGCCTCACAATATTCCCTTTTCTGGAGTCTGCTGGCGCTGACACGCATTTCCCTCTCCTTTGGCATGTGCTATATCCATCTCCTCTGTTTTGAATCTAAGGCATTTGGTGGGTCTGCAGTTCTCCAGCTCCACTACTAGTCTTACGGTTTCCTTACTGGCTCACCTCACATTTGCATTTCTCTTAGCCACAGGAGAGGAGATTCTTCTAAAAGAATGATATGTTCTTGTTTTGAGAACAAGATATTCTATAAAAAATTATTCAAATATACAGAGGTTTCAATCCCCTCCTGCTGGTGTTGATAGCACACTTTCATTTTGGGGAACATTCACAACAGAGACAAGGGAGATCAAATAAGAAATGTGGGCTTTTTCTGTCTCTTCACTACCTCTTATCCCTAAATTGAGGGCTTCCCAAGTAGGCCTGTCCCCCTTCAAAATTCACTGTCAGGAAAATGAAAAGACAACCTGGGGGAATGTGTTTTCAAATCACATATCTGACAATGGACCTTTATCCAGAATATGAAAGAACACTTCAAAGGCAGTGATAATACAAATGAGCAAAAGACCTGAAAAGACAGCTCACCAAAGAAATGCATGAATGGCAAATAAGCATGATGATCAACATTATTCATCAGGGAAAAACATATTAAAAGCATGTGTAATATCACTGCACATTTATTAGAGATGCTTAAAGAAAATACTGGGGGTACCAGGTATGGGAAGGATGTTGAGAAACTTGAACTCTAGTACTGTAACTGGTGGGAAGACCAAGTGGTTCAGCCGGTTTGGAAAGCAGTATGGTAGTTTCTGATAAAGCTAAACATGCACTTCAGACACGAACCTGGCAATCTTACTCCTAAGTCCTCAACAGACATGGAAATTCACATCCATACAAAAATCTCTATGGGGATGTTTATAGTGGCTTTATTTGTGATTGCCAACCACTGAACAATGGCTCTCCACTATGGGGTAACCAGACACTGGAATTCTACATAGCAGTAAAGAAGGACAAACTGTTGAAACGTGCCACAACATGGATCACTCTCACATGTACCCGTGCTAGTGAAAGAAACCAGGTTAACAAGGCTGACTAATTTCATTCTTTCAAACACAAATCTGCAAAGACAGAGAACAGATAGTTGCCGGTGGTTGGGCAAGGAGGGAGGGATCGACTACAAAGAGGCGTGGACGAGGGCTTTTGCATAGTAGATCTCTTCTCTAATAGGATTGCTGTCTTCAGTATGACCATCTATCAGTCAATTCACAGAACTGTGCACGAAAAAGACTGATGAGATTTTCCTGGAAGTGAATGAAAGCTTAATTTAAAAAAATGTGTGTGTAACTTATTATGCAAGTACATTTTAATTTTTAAAAGATTGTATTTATTTGAGAGAAAGAGAGCACGCTCAAACAGAGGGAGGGGCAAAGGGAGAGGGAGACTCCTTGCTGGGCAAGGAACCCAATGCAATATGGGGCTCCATCCCGGGCCCCTGAGATCATGACCTGAGCTGAAGGCAGACACTTAACTGACTGAGCAACTCATGGACCCCTAAGTACCTTTTATTTTTAATAAACAAAGCCATTTTATTTTTTTTACCCTATGGTGAGTCTCAACCAGAAATATCACTAATAATAGCTGGCTGAAACTTGCAGACTCACTCACCATCTGAGCTCTCTTTCCAACCTTTTCCCTCAAAAACTTTCCTCTCTTCATAGAGTCCTCCAGTAGAGAGCTTATATAGCCCTTAGGATTATAGCCCTGTTTTAAGAATGTCTCAGAAACTGCACTGTTTTTTTTGTTTTTTTGTTTTTGTTTTTTGTTTTTTGTTTTTGTCCATAGGTTAATATAACACAAACCCAGTAGCCAGAACCCTACTGTGACTTTTTTTTTCCAAATGCCCTTGAACCCTAGCCCCAATTTAATATTTGGGGAGGGCTCAGCGATGATGAAATACATACAAATTAAATATGTCTGGTATGATCACATTTTCCTGGTGCTTCATGGAATCGTGAGGTTTCAAAACCCACCAGTCCAGATCAGATTTTCCTTGTTTGTTGATGAATATGGAATGTGGGGTGGAATCAGAATCACAGAATGTTCGAGCTGGAAGATTCCTAGAGTTGAGCAAGTCCAATTCTTTATTTTACCGAATCAAAAGTTTCATTGCCTGTTGGCCATTCTCTGGTAACTTCAGGCATTCTCTGATCTTACATTCCTTGGGTTTCATCCAGACCCAGGTCTGAGATACACTGTGCTCCTAGAGAAATGCATTCCACTTGGATAAAGCAAAACAAAACCCCAGCCACCTATTTTACTAGCAGACAGGAGAATAAATATGTAGTTCTGAGGGTGCATCAGCAATCAGCTATGCTGTGGTTCTCTAAAATGAAGTTTATTTAAGTAGCCTTGGGTTTTTCCCTAAGGTTACGCATTTGGGTTCCTTTAAGATTTCTGTCAATGCAGTAGTAAAGACTCTTGATTTATTTCATGTATGCATGTATGTGTGTATTGAAATTTAACTGAAGTTCAAGCTGAACACCCTAGATGTGGGGAAGTCTAATTTTTTTAAAACACCTATTTTTAAGCTTGCCTTACTTTGTTTATCCTTAGAAAATTTCCATGAAGGGAAATCCAAGGGTATCTCAGAAAGAAAGAAAGAAAGAAAGAAAAAAGGAAAACATGCAGTTAGATTTTCTGCTGCTCTTGGCTTCTCAAGAATAAAGTTTTGTGGCAAAACTACAGAACCGCCAAGGTTTGGCGTTCTCACCACGGAAGAGGAGTGGGTGATATTTGAGAAGGTAGTCTCAGTAGGAGGAAATCAAGGCCACTCAGCTCACTTATTTATTTCCTTTCCTCTCAACCCATTTACTAGAAGTTTCTGGGTCCTCAGCGTATTTGCCCTCTTGACTAATTTCTTACTATGACGTCTCTTAAACTTGAATCTTCGCTTTTAATTTTCAACTTTTAGCCACATGCAGGAGGGTAGTCCCATTTAGAATGCCCTTCCTTTCTCTTTTAGGGCCCAACTAAGTCATTATCCCTGGTGAATGAATTTCTTCTTAAATTGGACTGGCTGAAGTCCTGGTGTATAGGACCTCTAGTTGCTAAGAAAACAAAACAAACAAACAAAAAGAAACAATGCATGGTTTGTCTGCCTCTTTAAAAATCTCATCAATTCTTACTCCACAGTAAGTGGAAGAGCTAAATTGTTAAAGTGATATAGATTTGTTTCCTTTTAGTGTTTTCTTTGTTTTGCTTCTTGAGAGTGAGGATAACTTCTTGTTTGAATAGAAAAATTCTCAGAACGTGTTGGGGGCTTGGGCCAGGCCTGCCAGACAGCATACTGGGTGGGGTGCTCTAATTAGCAGGTAGTGAAAGCAGCTTGCCATATTTCTCTCCTGAGCTCCCTTTAGGGATTCTTCCTTGATGAACTTCTCCAATTCCTCCCCTCCAGCTCTGGTTGGTCAGCCCCCTTCCCCCGCCCGGCATGTCCTGGGGGTAGCCGTTGAGGGTCCAGATTCTGGGAGCCTCTGTCACCTACATCCTGTCAAGGTCCCGTCTGACTCCCTGCAATCCTATTCCTTAGACATGGTCTCATTTCCTCTATTCTTTCAAGGGTTGTGGCCCCATCTGATAAGTAAATGTGAGGTAGGAAACACTGGTAGATTTTAGCAGTAGCCATGTAGGTAGCGTAGAGCTGCTCTTGCTCTCTGACCTCAAGGGGAGTCACAGTGCAAAGTAGGGAAAGCTGAGGAGGGCATCCCACGTGGTGGGCAGCTCCCTTGCCCAGCTTAGCCCTATGCCTGTGATGTTTTGGTCCAGAGCAGTAAAACTTAGACCATGCTCTTGGGCTGCATGTGGCTTTGTGTGTTCATCCGGGACTCTCATGTCTGCATGGACATCCCATTATCCTGGGGCCCACGGGGCAAGAGCAGTTTTGAGGCATTTCTGGTTAATGTTGCTTATGAATAAGCTTCTCAAATCACACACCAGAACAAACTCTCTTTCAGGGAACAAGTTTTTGTCGTACTGATTTAATTCCCAAAGCCACTTGGATTATGTGTAGGCTTGGCCTTAGGAAATTGAAGTAGAACAAGAAGTTGTTTTTTAAACATTAAAATGAAGAAGTTAAAGTGGTGGTTTATTAGCATGTTCATCTCCCTTTCTACCTTTCCACAAAGAGAGGAAGCATTTATCCTACAGTGGTGCTTGCTTGAATGCAAGAACTCCATCTAATGGAAATCCCATGCTTTAGGCTGAGCTGGAGGGAGCATCTCCAGTGGCTCAGACCCAGACCTTCGAGGCAAGGGATGGACACTGTGGTACTTGGTTTGTGGTGGAATATCTGGAAAAAGCATTGGTTACATATTTGTTACCCTTGGCTAATGAGTCCCAGTCGGCGGAGGCTAAGCTGAACACCACACAGGCAGCAGACCATCAGCTTGCTTCTCGTGAATGCAAAGATGTCAGTGGAATCAAGCCTTGTCTTTTCATGTAACCTGGCAGCTGATTTCCCCCTTAATTAGTTACAACACCATTAACACAAAACAAAGGATTTTGTTGTCTTTTTTTAAACAAAATGGTGCCAGACATCTAGAATTTATTTTCTAAGTGTGTCATTAAGCATATTTTTTCTTATAAAACAGGCTTGAAGGTCAAAAACAGAGATTTTTTTTTTTTTTTTTCTAGTGGAGATTGTTTGCTGCCCATGCTCTTAAGGATTTCTTAAGAGGAAAACATGATGACGGAAGAATGTGTTCCATCTCCCCCTAGGTCTTGCCCTTATATGTAATAACTAATAATTAATTTGGTATTTTGAAGTTTACAAAGGATTTGGATATGTAGACCCTTAAGGGGAGGTCCTCACAAGGATTAGAGGAGAGAAAAAGAGACTCAGAATATTACTACTTGTAAGGCTCTGAGAGTCTTAGTATAACAGTTCTAAATTGTGCGCAGTAGAATACTGGTTCTGAGAAAGGATATTTGAGAGTCAGTTTCCAAGGTTATATGTTTGGGAAACATGAAAATTTTTTTCTTATTCTGGAGATTCACAATGCATGTTAACATAGTCCCTGAGGAGTCCTAAAATGGAAGAAAACAATTAACTTTGCTTTAATGTAGAATTTCCCACTTGTATTTGGTTATATAATATCTCAATATCCCTTGCCTCCTTCCCCCCCCCCCCTTAAAACACTTAGAGAAACCAAAGTTACACAGCTAAATGATGGCAAAACTTGATCTCAAGATTCTCAGGCTCCAGATCATTACATATCTTGCTAAGATCTGTGACTTACTCTCTCTGACTCACGCCTTGTGGAGTTATGATTGGGTCAGGCATCAGTGGGCTAAGATTTTGATTTGCCAAGTCTTTCTTTGCCTTTTGTCCTCAAGGTGCTTTACCTTCAAGAGGGGACATTAATATGTTCATGTAAACAAATAATAATAGTGTGGTGATCTTTTTTCTAATTTTTAAAATTTAAATGTAATTAGCTAACATATAGTTTCAGATTAGAGTTCAATAATTCATCAGTTGCGTGTAATACCCAGTGCTCATCTCATCACAGTGCCCTCCTTAATGCCCATCACTCGCTTACCCCATCTCCCCTCCCACCTCCCCTCCAGCAAGCCTCAGTTTGTTTCCTATAGTTAAGAATCTCATGGTTTTTCTCCCTCTCTGATTTCTTCCGATTCTGGTTTTCCTCCCTTCCCCTATGGTCCTCTGCACTGTTTCTTATGTCCCTCATATGAGTGAAACAGTATGATAATTGTCTTTTTCTCTCTGTTTTTTTAAAAAGATTTTATTTATTTATTCACGAGAGACACAGAGAGGCAGAGACATAGGCAGAGGGAAGGAAGGCTCCCTCCGGGGAGCCTGATGTGGGATTCAATCCCAGGATCATAACCTGAGCCAAAGGCAGATGCTCAACCATGGAACCACCCAGGTGCCCCAATAATTCTTTCTTTGATTGACTTATTTCGTCCTGCATAATACCCTCCAGTTCCATTTACATCGATGTAGATGGTAAGTATCCATCCTTTCTGATGGCTGAGTAAGATTTCGTTGTGTATGTATATATATAACATCCTCTTTATCCATTCATCTGTCAATGGGCATTTCAGCTCTTTCCATAGTTTGGCTATTTTGTACATTGCTGCTATAAACATTGGGGTGCAGGTGCTCCTTTGGATCATTACATTTGTATCTTTGGGGCAAATACCTAATAGAATTGATGGGTTGTAGGGTAGCTCTATTTTTAACTTCTTGAGGAACTTCCATACTGTTCTCCAGAGTCACTGCACCAGCCTGCATTCCCCCTAACAGCGTAAAAGGGCTCCCCTTTCTCTGCATCTTCACCAACACTTGTTGTTTCTTGACTTGTTAATTTTAGCCTTTCTGACTGGTGTGAGGTGGTATCTCATTGTAGTTTTGATTTGTATTTTCCTAATGCCAAGTGATGTTGGGCACTTTTTTATGTGTCTGTTGGCCATGTGTATGTCTTCTTTGTCATCTTTATAATGAGATCAGTACCATCCCTAGTGGGAGTGGATCTTCATGTCAAGGTGTTTTTAGCTCTTCTGATAATGTAAATTCCATCTAATAAGAACTTCTATAGAACAGTTTTGCGCTATTCTTCAGGCCCTTAATCTAAGTCAAAGTCATAGGTGGTACTTAAAACATAGATCAGTTGCCTACATGATGTGGTGTATGAGGTGTAAAAGGACCTCTTCTATATCATAAATGGCACAAAGTTTTAAGGTGATGTGTATATAGGTTAGTCTTAAGTTTTTGTTTGTTTGTTTTTTTTAACAGAGGTAATACATCAATTTAGGGGAAATGATGGATTTGAAAGATAGTAAGAATTACTTAGCCAGCCAGCAACTTCTGAGTAACATGAAAGAAAGGCTTTTAAATTAAAAAAAAAAAAAAAAACTCTTTTAAGCAAAAAGACAGTTCTTACTGCAATCATTAGGCCCTGACATCTCAGTTATCTTCTTACCTTGCTAATCCCTGCAACTAAGGTACTAACATTAGTTGGAATTAAACATATTAATCAAGTACATCATAAAGAATTGATACAAGAGGATTCATCTTAATTGTTTTGATTGGGGCTGTATGGAGTATATCAGTTATGCAAAACTCTGGATGGGTTATGCAGGCAGTGCCTTCAGGAGTTGTGCAGTGTGAGGATATTACCTAGTCCATGAGAGTCTTGGTTTACTCTGTGTCCTTCTTTCCATTCATTTGCCATACATCTGCTTATACGTTGTGAACTCATAGACCATGAGGTTAAAGAGGAGAATTCTCAAGATATAAATGTCATGGACTCCCTCTGAGGAGCCATACTGGGGACAGCTTTGAAGCAGACATTTTTGGTGTTGAACCATTGCTCAAGCACTAGCTATGTGATCTATGAAATGGGAAAAACAGCATTCGAAACACAGTGAGATCATGCAAGTGAATCCCTTAGCACCTACCGCAGTATAAATGTACAAATAAAAGTAAATTGTTATTGTAACCTTCTCTCTTATCCCTCCATTAAATAAAATAGTTTGTGCGTCAGCAATGTAAAATGACTTGTCCAAAGCCCCAGAGTCTCATGGCTAGTCAGTCAGTAATAGAATTAATTTAGGGCTGACATTACCAGAGCCCTGGGATTTTAATATTCTGTTTTTTGAAGTCTGTTGTCCATAGAGTTAAACCCACAGTTGATTGCATCGTGATTCAGCACAGATCCTCTGAAATCCCTTTTACTGTTTATGTCTATGAGCTTCCCTCTTCTGTGTGTTGGGTTTTCTTCTAACATTCCTCACTTGAAACTTTCTTCTGGAGTCCCATATATGCAGCCAGCCAGCAGTACCTTGGTTTATGTTCCCTGTCCCCTCCATTCCCTTGAACCCTTGGCCATGATGAGTGAATTCTAAGGTAAGCACTTCTTTAATCAGATGGTTCACTTCAGGATTTACGTCTGGTTTAAAGTTGATTGAGAGAGATTTGCAGATCACAGCAAAGCTGCAGAACTGAGACAAGATGCTGTTACCCTGGAGGTCCCAGGCACAGCCCCAGGAGTGCCTGGCCACATGGACTTTGGCAGAGGGCCCTGGGACTACAAGTGACACTTAGCACATAAGAGACTTCTAGCCCAGTGAAATAGGATTTTCTTTGATTCTTTCCCAGTGTTTATCCAATTGTAAACTCTGTACTCTTATTTGAACAATTGTTATACTTATTCTCAGCAAACCAAAATGAAAAGTTCCTTAGTAATCCATTTGGTACAAAAAAAAAAAAATCACTGTTGGAATGTATAATTGTTATTTTGGTGAAAATAAGTATAAAACAATTCTATTTCTGACAGCAGCCGTAGTTCATCTTTTCTCGCATTTTGAGCTTATAATTCTGGCTTTAAATCCCAGATCAGTGTTCCCTGCCAAAATGTACAGTGTCTGTGACTGAATTGGTCAGAATAGTGTTTTCAGCATAAAGGAGAAGTCCCCTGTTCCATCCAGGATTATAGGACCTCAGCGTGTATCTCGCTGATGAGCTTGAGCACCTTAAAAGCCAGTTTGGGTTTGCTGTGACTTACCTGAGGTTTCTCACAGCATCCAACTCTACCCTTACTTGGTACATATTCTCAAAAGTGAGTGTTTTAGGAGAGTGCACATGCCATGAACACTATTTGGTAAAAAGAAAAAGATTTAGATCATCCGAAGAGAAACCAGAGTATCATGAACACTATTTGGATGGGATTGTCTTGTAGCCCCTAGGCATCCTGAAATCCTCAGAGAAGACTGTTTTTGAATTGCATGGGTAGATTTTATTGAATTTGGTTCTGATTTCTTGATGAAGAACCTCATCTGTATTGTATTTGCCATAAGCAATGCAACTGATACCCTTTGGACACATCTAGACTGTAGTGTATGTGATACTGGCTTTTAGGTAAGTCAGAATTAAAATATCCCATTTCTCCACTGAGGCATATCTGGCTCCAAGCTCTTGGCACAGAGCTTGATTAATCAATTAGAGAGAGGGGTGATGGTCAGAGGACTGCAGTCACTTGTGGACCATTGTGGGCAACCTGAAGCCATAAGCCAAATGCAGCCATTACATATTTGTAATTGCTATCTGGATTTATAGAAATTCATAACATGGTTCATCTAGTAGCCCAAAGCCACACATGCATGCCTCAGCTATCTGTTAAATATAATATCATCAGAATACTCACGAAAGAAGAGTCAATAGAGGAAGTTTCTATTCTTACATGGGGTGGGATTCAGAGGGACATGCCCTCTTCTGGCTTCCTCTCCTTCTCTATAGGTTTATCATGGATACTAGAAAGAAACCCAGCTGTCATGAAACCTTTCCTCATCCTCAGCAACACCACTGGATCTTCAATAATACAGCCCTCTGCTGTCTCTGCTTAGTCAAATATTGAGGGAGGCAGAGAGTAAAGAGGGAAGGAGGCTGTCCGCAGAGACAAAGAGCCCAATATCAGGTTGGAGTACTTATGTCATCTTCTGGCACTGGAGTTTCCCTTGAGTGAAATGAGGGCACTGAGCACATTCATGCAGGAGGCAGAATAGACAGGGGAGAAAGATAGATCCCCTTGGGTTCATACTTTTGTTCCACCATTTGCTGTTCTTTGACCTTGTGCCACTTTCCCAGAATCTCTGAAATGAGCAAGGAACATTTACCTTGTAAAGCTAATAGGATTAAAGATAGCATACATAGAGCATCAAATTTTTTATAGTGGTGGCTAGTATTTTTACTTACCTACTGTATTTGTGCTACCAACTGTGTGCATCCTACGTGACATCACATTCTCATTCCTTTGAGTGCCTATCTGTTGAATTACTGGTGTTTCGCTTACATTAGTATCTCCTGTTATCTTTAGAGAGAAGAGCGTATGGAAAAATGGGTCTGATTGGGTTTTTTTTTTTTTTTTTTGCCTCTCTATTTGGAGTTTGGTTCAGCCAATATTTTTTTAGCTTGAGTTATGTTTATTAAGTCTATTTTGTGCCAGGCAGTGTGCCATGTACTGGGAATACAAGGATGACTGGGTGCCTCTGTCTGCCAAGTGCCATTAATTCTGGTGGGAGGGGAGACAGAGACCAAAAGAGAACATTTCAATGCAATTTAATCAGTGCTATGTACAGGGTGTGGCACACGCTGTTAGCTGCCTCCCCAGTAACTATTCCCTCTTCATAGTTGACAAAACTCTGATTTTGTTCAAACCGACAGGGTATCCAGCTAAATTCCAGGTCCCTAGGGTCCTTTTATGCTAGGTGTGGCTGTGTGATGGAGATCTGATGAGGGAGACACACACACAGAGGTTTAATGGGGATTTTGATGGAGTTGCTGTCCTGCTAAATAGGGATCATCACTGGGGGCACTGCCCTTCTCCATTTTTCCTTTGAACATGAACATAATGCCCAAAGATTCAGCAGCCATATTTAAAAAAATAAAATTGTGTACATTTAAGTTCTACAGCATGATATTTTGATAAACATATATGCATAGTGATTACTACAGTCAAGCTAATTAACGTATTTATCTTCTCACAGTTACCATAGCTTTTGGATATTAGAGCACCTGAAATGTACTGTTGTAGCAAATTTCTAGTATACAATGCAGCATTAGTAACTGTAGTCATCGTGTTAGCTATATGATGTGTAGACTTGTTCATCCTACAAAACTTTGTCCCTCTGATCAACATCTTTCCATTCTGCATCGTTTCCCCAAAGCCCCTAGTAACCACCATTCTACTCTCTGCTTCTCTGTGGATTCTACATCTAGTGTTCTTTCTGTGCCTGGCTTACTTCACTTAATATAATGTCCCATCTATATTGTTGCAAAGAAGAGGATTTTCTTCCTTGTTAAGGCTGAATAACATTCTAGTTTGTGTGTGTGTGTGTGTGTGTGTATACTACAATTTTTAAAAAATCTATTCACTCATTCATCAGCGACCATTTTGTGACCATAAAAGAAACCAGCATGAGGGAAAAGGAAAGATAATTCCAGGATTACCAGTCCTGATGTCACTGAGCTCCTGAACCAATTGTAACTATCCTCTAGATCCAAAATTTTGTTATATGAGGAAAATACATCTGTGTTTGTTTGAGCTGCTATAAGGCAGGTTTTCTGCTACTTGCAACCAAAGACATTCCTAAATAAAACAGCTCCTATGAATGTGAAGAAAGGAGATTATATTTCTTGAGGAATACTACATAGCTAAGAGGAAGCACTGTGGTTCCAGACAGAAAATAGGCTCTGTATTGCATGGGATGAGTGCTTGAAAAAATGCCTCTTTGTCAATGAGGACGTTCTCATCTATCACAGACACGTCAGAACACCACTCAGGCTACAATCAAGAAAGATAAAAGACTTGGATGGACCTGCCTCCTGGGAGATTCCAGTCCAATCTGAGATATGTTCCCCTAGAGTCTTCCGTGAACCAAAGGCAGCCTGTAAGTAAGGGCCAAACTAGTCATGATATCATGTGATTGACCCCATTTGCTCAGGGACCTAGGTTGGGAACTCACAGTTCCCTCTGACTTAGATTTATCAGAGCCATCCACAGTCCACATTTCAGGTTAAACCCTTGCCACGTTTTCCAGAAGCAGGGCCTTAGAAACCCTGACCGTGGCCAGAATTATAGATCTGCGTCTGCCAAGACTAACAGACTGGTAGACAGTCTTTTTTTCTGCCCTTGCAACTCCCAAAGAGATACCTACTTTTTCCAGTAATTCACTTTTCTGTTTCGCCCTTTTCTTTCTCAGGCACAAGTTGAAAGTCTCACAGATGGCTCTGGGGAAAATAATTGCTTGTTCTCAAACAAGCTGATGGAGATGCATTCCTGCTCCTTCTCTTCCTCTTGCATAGTTCTTAGCCTGCCTTGGCCCTATCTCTAGCAGATAGCAATGCTACTGCCTTAGTCTATAAGTCCCCATACCTCCCATCAGTTCTGCTGGCAGCCTGGGCTGCTGGCATTTACATTCTTCTTCTAAGTAGTTTGGCAAAGAGGATACTGCCTCTCTATCTGAAAGTCTGGCTTTTAATTTCTGGGCTAAAGGTTGCATTCAGCGTTGTGCCTAGAAATTCACAGACCTCAGAGAACGTTTCCACCCCTTTTTCTTATGCCTACCTACAATCTCTAAGGTGTAGCTCATGGTGCAAAGCAAGCCACTGGAGTGAGCTGGTTTGAACTGGAACCCCATTTGTGGGGAGATGAGGCAGCACAAGTTGGGCACCCATATGGCATGAATTGGCATTGCAGGCTGGAGGAGAACTCTTCAAAAAGCTGTGTCTATGATCCAAATTAAGGACAAGCACACTTTGAGTTCCCAGGTTTAGTTTTGATAAATTGGAGGCAGGTGAAAAGATTAGGGACTTTAAAGCAATTGCTCAGGTAAAGCTAATACAGATGTCAAAACTGAAAATAACCATAAGATAAAAAAGCAAGCGATATCTGACATTTAAAAGAGACTAGGCATGGGTTAAAACATGGTCTTGTCTTTTGGTTTCTGAAGGTCTCATCTTTGGGTTTCTTTTTCCACTGAATCAGTGGAAATCACCCCTGAGTAAGAGTTACTTCTGCTTTCTGCCCTAAATTTGTTTTATGTATCTTTCTGAGTTTTAGTCTCTTCACTGCTAATAAAGATTGGAGATATAATATATATAGTGCTGATTCGGGATCATTGGCTGGAGTGATGGGAGACAGTTGAGACACACTCCCCCAAATATACTCACGTGTGTGTGTGTGTGTGTGTGAGAGAGAGAGAGAGAGGTGTTGATTCTTCTAAGGGTTTTTTTTTGTTTGTTTGGTTTTTTTTTTGTTTTTTTTTTTTTTTTGAAGCTCATATGAATTGATGTCTTTGGAAAAAACTTTTTAATTTCACAAGTTATTTTTAAGTTATCTTCTCCTTCCCTCCCTCCCTCTTTCCTTTCATCTCCCTCCCTCCCTCCCTCCCTCCCTCCCTCCCTCCCTCCCTCCCTCCCTTCCTTCCTTTCTTCCTTCCTTCCTTCCTTCCTTCTCTACTCAGAAACCAATTGAGAAAAGTCATGATAGGGCAGGGTGGGGGGAGTGTGTGTCCAATTTGGTGACATGGGAAGATCATAAACTTACCTCCTACCATAGACACATCAAATCTACAGCTACATATGGATCATTTTTTTTAATGTGAAAACTAGAGGAATTGCTCTTTACAACAAAGGACAAAAGGTATACATTGAGATGGGTATGAGAAGCAGACACATGTTCTCATACCACCATCCCCTTCCCCAACATGACAACACACAATAGAGAGGAATCTCATCAGGTATTTCTCCTAGAGGAGTGAGGGTTGGTTCCTCTGGTACCTCAGATCTGCACTGGAAAGATGAACTCCAGAATATCTGGCTCAGAAAGCCAATGGGGAGGGCTGATGTCTGAGGGGCCCAAAGTACTATCGGAAACTAAGATTCTCCTCTTAGAGGGCTTGCATACGGTCTTGCTCATCCCAAAATCAGTGGGAGAAAAAAAGTTTAAAAAGCACCTAGAATATACATAAGGGGGAATCTTTTGCTGATTTGGGAGTTTTGGCATGGGTGATGGGAGACAGTTGAGATACTCCCTCAAAACAGAAGTGCTGGCAGACATCACTGTTGCACTCTCCACATATTCTATTAGCACAAGTAGGTGACTTTAGATGTGGCAGTCTCTCACTGCTTTGCTGAACAGGGCAGGGATAAGGAGCATGCCACTTGCTGAGACCAGAGGGCATGGGCAATTGCATAGTCCCTGTTCCCTAGCTGCAGTGGGTGAGTGTGAATGGTCACAGGGTTCTCCTGTTCCCTGGCTAAAGTCTATGAACATAGGTGGTTGTGACACTTAACTGCCCCGTGGCTGGGGGCCGGCCAGCATGAGCAGTCATAGCATTCTCTCATTCCCAGTCTACAGCCAGCATGTGCAAATAGTACAGTCTCTTGCTGCATTGGTAAAGCCCACAGAAACACATAGTTAAAACATTTGCCTGCTTTTGTGAAGCTGGAGAGCATGTCTCACCCACTATACTCTCTAGTTGCATAAAGCCAGCAGTTGGGGAAAATCTACACAGGGGACACCCCTTGATGGCCTGGCCCCAGTGGCCAAGAAAGCCAGTGTTCCAGAGCTGCACAGGAATGTAACAACTGGAAAGATAGCTCGTGGCAGGCTACCTCCTCTAGGGCTCTGCACAGACAGCAGACTGAAACCCAACCCCAGGCTTCCTGTGGAAAAGACCTATTTACTTAGCCTGGAGCTTCAGTCTGAGGGACAGGCTTCAGATTTCCCACCCATCTGGAGGCTAAGGAGACACTCTCAGAGAGTGTAAGCAGGGAGACCCCATCCATGTTCACTCCCTTGGCCTCACCTCAGCTTGACAAGAATTCCCAGGAAAGAACTTATACACTCATCTGGAGCCCTGATTTCTGTAACTATTACCCAGGGGACACCTCCAGATACCCTGGTACGGAAGCCAACAGGCATTACAATTGTGACCCCATGAAAATGTATATATTTCCACTCTAAAAGCTGCTGCCTGACAATCTAGTTTCCATAGCCTGAAACTAAGTGCTGAGATTTATCCTTTTGGATTACTGACAGGTCTTGACGCACCCTCAAAGACAGGTGTGTATCTACAATAAATTAGGTTTAGACAATCACAAAAGTCTGAGTTAGGGCAAGGTTAAATTAGGAGGATCAATACCTACACAAGGCCACTGCTTGAAGACTGAGAGTAGTAGTTGTTTCACCTAATAGATAGAAATAAACCTAGAGATTTCAGCAAAATAAGGAAATAGATATGTTCCAGACAAGAGAACAAGACAAAACCTCAGGAAAACACCTTAATGACATGGAAATAACTAACCTACCTGATTAAAAAAAAAAAATCAAAATAACATTTCTACAGATTCTCACTGAACTAGGGACAAATGGATGAACACAGAACAATAGTCACAGAACTGAAGAATAAAAAAACAACTAAAACTACATGAAAACATTCAGCAGGGTAGATGAAGCTGAATTATGGATCACTAAACTGAGAAAGCAATAGAACTCACCCAGACAGGGAAGAAAAAAAAAAAAGAAATATTTAAGGAATGTCTGGGACAACATCAAACAGACTACGATTCATATTTTAGGGGTCCCAGAAAGAGAAATTGAGAGATAAAGGGAAGAAAACTTATTTGAAGAAATAATGGCTGAAAACCACCTAAAAGGTAGGGAAGGAAACAGAAATCTGGCCTAGGAAGCCCAGAGAGTTACAAATAAAATAAACACAAACAGAAACATACCAAGACACAGACATTAAAATATCAAAAGTAATAGAGTCATTACAGCACCAAGAAAAAAATTGTTACATAGAAGGGAAACCCCATAAAGCCATCAGCAGATTTTTCAGTAGAAACTTTGCAAGCCAAAAGGGAGTGAGATGACCTATTCAAAGTGCTGAAGGTGGGCGGGGGCGGGGTGGGGAGACTCCTAACCAAGAATAATCTACCCTGTAACTTTATCATTCATATTTGAAAGAGAGCTAAAGAATTTTCCAGACAAGCACAAGTTAAAGGAGCTCATCACTACTAAACAGGTCTTATGAGAAATATTATAGGGACTTATTTAAGCTGAAAAGAAATGGTATTAATAACAGGAAAACACATGACACTAAAAAATCTCACAGGAAAAGGAAAAGGCAAATGTACATAAAGGTAGTGTATTAATCACTTAAAATGCTAAGAAAGCTAAAAGGCCAAAGTAGTAAAATTAAAACTACAATAATTAAGAGAGAAAATATATAAAAAAGTGACATGTAAACTTGGTAGGGTGGAATATACATGTAGAGTTTTGGGAAATATTCAAATTTAAGTTGCTATCAACTTAGTTATACATAGGATGATATATGGTACCTCACAGTAACCAGAAAGCAAAACTTATAGTAAATACACAAAATAAAAAGATGAAGGAATCTAAACATAATACTAAAGAAAGTCACCAAAACACAAGGTAAAATAAGAAGACAAAAAGATAGAGGAAACTGCCTATGGCTCTGCCTCTCTCTGTCTCTCATGAATAAATAAAATCTTTAAAAAAAAAAAGAAGAGGAACTACAAAAACAGAAAACAAAGTAGCAATAAACACATACCTATCAATAATTATTTTAGGTATAAATGAACTAGATTTTCCAATAAAAAGACACAGAGTGAATGGATAAAAAATAAAAATAAGACACATCTGTATACTGCCTTCCAAAAGTGTTACTTCAGGACTAAGGACACAACAAGACTGAAATGTAAAGACAGACACAAAGTAAATCTAAAGACAGCTGGTGTAGTGATACTCAGACTTTAAGACAAAGGCTATAATAAAAGACAAGAGGGGCATTACATAATGATAAAGAGATCAATACAGAAAGAAGATATAACCTTTACAAATATATATGCACCCAACATAGTACCAAAATATATAAAGCAAATACCAACAAATTGAAAACGAGAAATTGACAGCAGTACAATAATAGTAGAGGATTTTAACATTCCACTTACATCAATGCATGTATCAGACTGAAAATCAATAACATTGACCTCAGGTGACACATAAGACCAGATGGATTGGGCAGCCCCGGTGGCGCAGCGGTTTAGCGCCGCCTGTAGCCCAGGGCATGATCCTGGAGACCCTGGATCGAGTCCCACATCAGGCTCTCTGCATGGAGCCTGCTTCTCCCTCTGCCTGTGTCTCTGCCTCTCTCAGTCTCTCTCTCTGTCCCTATGAATAAATAAATAAAATTCTTAAAAAAAAAAAAAAAGACCAGATGTATTTAATAGATATATACAGAACATTCCTTTCGAAAGCAACTGAATATATATTCATCTCAAGTGCATGTGAAACATTCTCTTGGATAGGTCACATGCTAGTGATCTAACAAGTCTCAATAAATTCAGGTAGATAAAAATATCAAACATCTTTTCCACCCACAATGGTATGAAACTAGAAATCAGTTACAAGAAGAAATTTAAAACCTGCAAATACATAGAGATTAAACATATTGCTGAACAAACTACCAGATCATAGAAGAAATCAAAGGAGAAAAAAAGATACTGAGGAAAAAATAGAAATACAAGACACCAAAATCTAGGGGATGCAGCAAAAGTGATTCCAAGAGGAAAGTTCATAGCAATACAGGCCTACCTCAAAAAAAAAAAAAAAAAAAAAGAAATTTCAAATAATATTATACCTAGGGAAACTAGGGAAAGAACGAATGAAGCCCAAAGTTGGTAGAAGGAAAGAAATAATAAAGATTGGAGTAGAAATAAAATAGAGATTAAAGAGACAATAGAAAAGAAACCACTGAGGGGATGTCTGGGTGACTCAGCAGTTGAGCATCTGCCTTTGGCTCAGGGCATGATCCTGGAGTCCCAGGATCAAGTCTCATGTCGGGCTCCCTGCATGGAGCCTGCTTCTCCCTCTGCCTGTGTCTCTGCCTCTCTCTGTGTCTCTCATCAATAAATAAATCTTTTTTTTTTTTTTTGAAGAGAAGTAACCACAAAAGAAGGCTCAAATGGAATCAGAAGTGAAAAAGATGTTATAACTGATACAACAGAATTATGAAAAATATAAAATAAATAAATAAAGACTACTATGAATATGCTAACAAATTGAACAATGTTGAAGAAATGGATAAATTCATAGAAATTTACGGTCTTTCAAGAATGAATTATGAAGAAATAGAAAATTGAAATAGAACTATCGCTAGTGAGGGGTTGAATCAATAAACAAATACTTCCAACAAACAAAAGTCCAGGACCAGCTGGCTTCACTGGTGAATTCTATCAAACATTCAAAGAAGATTTAATAGTTCTCTTTCTCAAACTCTTTCAAAAAATTGAAAAGGAAGGAAAGTTTCCAAACCTATTTTAGAGGGCTAGCATTACCATGATATCAAAACCACACAAACATACCACACACACACACACACACACACAGAGAGCGAGAGAGAAAATTATAGGCCAATGTCTTATATGAACATAGACCCAAAAATTCTGAACAAAATGTTAGCAAACCAAATTAATACATTTTAAAAATCATACACCATTATCAAGTGGGATTTATTCCAGGGATGCAGGAGATGCTTCAACATCCACATATCCATCAACATGATATACCACATTAACAAAATGAAAAATTAAAATCCTATCATCTCAACAGATATAGAAAAAGAATTTCACAGTTTATAATAAAAAAATCTCAACGAAGTTGGTTATCAAGGAAACATGCCTCAACATAATAGAATCTATATATGACAAGTCACAGCAAATATTATACTCACTGGTGAAAAGCTCAAAGCTTTTCTGGTAAGATCAGGAATAAGACAAGGATTTCCACTATCCCAGCTTTTATTCAACATAGTATTGGAAGTCCTTGCCAGTCCAATTAGGCAAGAAAAAGAAACAGAAGTCATCCAAATTGGAATGGAAGCAGGGAAACTGTCACTATTTGCAGATGAAATGGATGCTATATATAGAAAACCCTAAAGCCTCCACCAAAAGACTGTTAGAACTAATAAGTGAATTCATTAAAGTTGCAAGATACAAACAATGTACAAAAGTCTGTTGCATTTCTATACACTAATAACAAACCATCAGAAAAAGAAATTAAGAAAATCATTCCATTTACCAAAAAAAGAAGTAAAATACTCAGAGATAAATTTAACCAAGCAGTTGAAAGACCTACACTTTTAACACTGTAAGATACTGATGAAAGAAGTTGAAGATGACACAGATAAATGGAAAGATATTCTGTGCTAATGAATCAAACACATTAATATTGTTAAGATGTTCATATTACTGAAGTAATCTATAGATTCAGTGCAATGCCTATCAAAATTCTGACATTCTTTACAGAACTAGAACAGATAATTAATTCTAAAATTTGTATGGAACTAAACAAGAACTTGAATAGTCAGTCTTGAGAAGAAACAAAGCTGGAGGTGTCACACTACCAGATTTCAAACTATACGACAAAGGTATAGTAACCAAAATACATGGTTTTGACATAAAAACAGACATATAAATTAATGGAATAGTATAGTGAGCCCAGAAATATACCCACACTTATATGGTCATTTAATTTTTGACAAAGGAAACTTGACTGTACAAATAATGAGGAAAGGACAGTCTCTTCAATAAATGGTGTTGGGACACTGAAGAGCAACAAGTGAAAGATGGAAACTGGACCACTTTCTTATACCATATACAAAAATAAACCCAAAATGGGTAAAGACCTGAATGTAAGACCTGAGACCACAGAACTCCTAGAAGAAAACATAAGCAATAAGCTTCTTTGCATCAATTTTAGAGATATTTTTTTGGATCTGACTCTAAAAGCAAGGAAACAAAAGCAAAGATAAGCAGCTAGGACCACATCAAACTAGAAAAGTTCTGCACGGTGAATGAAGCCATCAACAAAACAAAAAGACAACCTACTGAGGGGGAGAAGATATTTGTGAATCATGTATTTGATGAGAGATTAATATCTAAGATATATAACGAACTTGCACAATTCGAAATCAGAACAAAAACTCATCGGATTAAAATATGGGCATTGGATCCAAATAGACACGTTTCCAGAGAAGACATACAGATGGCCAGCAGACATATGAAGAGATGCCGACCACCATTAGTCACCAGGGAAATGTAAATCAGAACTACAATGAGATATCACCTCATACCTGTCAGAATGGCTAATATCAAAAAGATAAGAAATAAAAAGTGTTGGGAAGAATGTGGAGAAAAGGGAACATTTAATGCACTGTTGGTGGGAATGTAAATTGGTACAGCTGCTGTGGAAAAGATTCCTCAAAAAATTACAGATAGAACTGAGCAGCCCAGGGGGCCCAGCAGTTTAGTGCCGCCTTTGGCCCAGGTCCTGATCCTGGAGTCCTGGGATCGAGTCCCATGTCGGGCTCCCTGCATGGAGCCTGCTTCTCCCTCTGCCTGTGTCTCTGCCTTTCTCTCTCTGTGTCTCTCATGAAAAAATAGATAAAATCCTTTAAAAAAATTACAGATAGAACTGTATGATCCAACAATTCTACTACTATCTGTCTGAAGAAATGAGGACACTGAACAGATACATGGACTCTTATGATCATTATGGCATTATTTACAACAGCTCAGATATAGAAACAGCATAAACAGCATCAGGTGATGAGTGGGATAAAGAAGATGTGTGTGTACACACACACACACACACACACACAATGGAAACTACTCAGCCGTAAAAATTAATGAAATCTTGCCATTTCCGGCATTAATGGACGGAACTGGAGGATATTATCCTAAGTGAAAGAAGTCAGACAAATACCATGTGACTTCAGTTACATGTAGAATGTAAAAACAAAACTTGGACTCATAGATGCAGAGAGCAGATGGTGGTTGCCAGAAATAAGGGGGTCAGGTGTAGCAAAATGGGTGAAGAGGATTAAGAAGTATAAGCTTCCCGTTATAAATGAGTCATGGAGCTATAATGCACAGTGTGGGGAATATAGTTGGGAAGATATTAATTTTGTATATTGACTAATGGTAACTAGACTTGCTGTGGTGACCATTTCACAATGTACACGCTACGCACAATCTATCAAAATGTCAGATCACTATGTTGTATACCTGCAACTAATAAATACTATATGTCAGCTATACCTCAACAGGTTAAAACATTTTTAAAATAAATCCTAAAACAAGAGGCAGAAGGGCAAAGCCCAGTGAGACATAAGTCACTATCTCCTTTCAAGCATTACAAGCTCTCAGTGTGGAGAAGGGGGCAGAGCTACTCGAAACTGTTAGACTGTGATGCAGTTTTGGTTACCTCTGCCTTTACAGACCTTTAGGGAGGTAATTATCTGCTTTCCAAACTCACAGGAGAGATTATGGATTTCCCTCCTCTGTCTTTCCTTTGGGAGGGAGACTGGAACCCAGAGTCCAGAACGAAGACAGCTCGGCCTCTCAGAGTGGCAGGTACACCCTCTGGGAAGTTGAGCGACGTATAACTAGAACTTGCTTTTAAAGTTTCAGAAGATAAGGACGTGTGGTCATCAGCATCTACTTCCAGATACACAGAGACACAGGCAATCCCATGTTCTCTGAAGCTGGACATTGCCTAAAAGTGACTAGAGCTGACCAAGGAGGTGTGAGCAGACGTGGCATGTACCCTTGTAGTCTCAGGGACCGGTGGGGACTCTCCTGCTCTCTGTCTCACTGCTGACCAGGGGGCCACGTGTCTGAGATCGTGCAGCCAGAGAGCAGAGACCCTGAGCCTGGATTGCAGGAGGGACGCTGCCCTGCAGAGTGGCCTGGACTGCAGGTGATTTTTGTGTGAGTGGGAATCAACCTTCGTGGTGTTGGGTGGGTGCACAGCAGCCTACAGCCCATGCTGAACAGTACAGCGCACGTGGAAGGAAGCCTTCTGCTCCTCTTGGTGGCTTCTTTCTACCCTGCCCACTTCTAAGCAGCCAAACCACTGCCGAGCGTCCCACTTCTCTCCTGTTTTTCCTCTATCCCAAACCCAGAGTAGCAGCTGTGTGGAGGGTTGCAGCTGTTGGAATTGAAGGAAGGAAATGGTCGCTCCTCTTCCCTTTGGAATTAGTTTTGTCACATAAGTGGTTTGCACACTGGTGGTCTCCACAGATGCCAGGCATGTGTTCTCAGGTGCTTCCCCTATTTTACATGCACCCCACCCTACCCCCATCCCAAGGCATAGGCAGGAGCCACGGACCCCCCACAGAGCCAGGAGGCACTGTAGCACTTCAGGAGGCCCAGGTTCCTTTTTGGAAACTAGCAGACCTGATGTGCGCCACCCACACACCCAGCTGTTGCACAACTGATGTAGCCACAAGCAAAGAGAATCTGAAGAGCTATTTCCTGGCAGGGATGATGAATGTGGTTTGGTCTTTTTTTCCCTCTCCTGGAGTATGAAAATCATATATCTCAAGTGACTTAGAAAGGGATAATATGCCTGAAAGATAGTTTAAGTTATTCCTATGGGTTTGCTTACCATTGTTTCTTTATTCTGTGTTTTCCTCACATATGCTCTATCCCTGAGGCTTCTAGCATTTGTATCACAGTCTTGATAGGGACATCATTTTGGTTTCTTTAGTTGGATATAATCATAGTTTAATGTGATTTTTCATGACATTTATTTAAAAACCTGTCATTTAAAAAAATATGTAAAATATAATGATTAAAATTTGTAGGCTGGTTAAAATATAACATTTTTAAAAAGTCCAAATCTAAAAGTGGAGCTTTTAAAATATATTACTAAAACACACCTTCTCAGAAGTTGTGATCTAGCTTGCTTGCTTGCTTGTGTTTACTATACAAGAGGTCTATGAATAGGGGAAGTGTACTGTGGTATGCTAACATATCTAAGCCATTGCCTGTTTAGAAATATTGGTCTTCGTTCAATTAATTAAAAATATAGACAGATCCTACTGAAATCATCTTCAGTTTTACATTCACTTTAATCCAAAAGAAGGGAAAATTTTGTCACATTTATTTTATTTGAATTTACTCCTATAATAATATATAAAGATTTTTGTTTCCTCCTACTAACTAAATTGCCTTTTTAAAAATAGTACAGAATTCTAGCTTCACATTTCTGACCTGGGGGGGAAGAATCTAACTGCAAATCAGAGGACAGGGACCATTCTGAATAATTAATTACATTTTCTATTATCTGTGATAACCCAATATTAATTGTGGTGATTAGCACAGTCACTGTGGTAGGGTTTGGATATCATTTATGTTGTTATCATTTATGTTGAACTTAGAGATGTAAATATACATCTATGTGTCCAGTCCTTGTTTATTCAAAGTTTTGTCTTTGGAAAATCAGTTCTTACTCTATAAGGGTAAATTCCAGATGAAAATTATAATACAAGTATTAAGTTAAAACACAGATTTTGGCCAAATCTACTCTTAGCTCTGCTCAAACAGCCTTTGTGGCTTTGATAGGAAACCTGGCCAGCACATGTGTGGACAAGATTTGGCCCGGCCCGAGGTGGCTAGATCTGAGTGGTTGTGATGTAGAGATGCAAATTGCTTAGTCCATTAATGAATTCTCAGATCATTCACTGCAGGGATTTTTTGCCTGGGGCTGACAGTTGAGATGAAGAAAGCCCAAAGGGACTCTGAAATCTGTGAAATGAAGCACCCAACCCCTGAAGCTGGATGAGAATCAAGGTGCAATAATAGAGTACGTCTTAACCTCTATTTATTCTTAGAGAGTTTGCCAGCGATTAATACTTCTCTGAAGTCTCTAAAGGAAGGATTAGTCTTAAAACTGTGACCTTTAGAGGCATTTGAGACTGAGGGAGGAGAGGAAAATGAGAAGGTTCTCATAACTGCAGCCATTCATATCCCTCCTCTTAGATCTCCTTACACAGATGACTATCCATGAAATTGTTTCTTCTACTGGTTTATTTTTTTGTGTCATAGACTGAAATATTTGTTGAAAAGCTTATTAGCAATAAGCTGCCAATGAGCCTTTGAATGTTTAAATAGTAGTCTTGAGGAAAATTCTTAATTAAGAGCAGCCTGTACTAAAATTTCATAGATTCAAAAAGACTCTGTTGACCTATTCCATTGAGTATTAGTACTGGGTTGGAATAACATAAAGTAAGCCTACTAGTTAAGGTAGTCTGAGTTATACTTGGTAACAACAAACTATAAAAGTTTAGAAGTTTAAAACATTTGCTCACAATACATGTCTACTGTAGTTTGGTTTCGGGGTGATGGTGGTGGGAAATCTGTTCATTGTCTTCCATCAGGAAACAGGATAGCGGAGATGACATGTTCACACTGCCAGATTGTCAAATTAAAAAGAAAAATGGTGGGAGAAGGAAGCAAAAAAGAATAGAGCAGAACATGCACTGATTCTTAATGCTTTTTAGTACCAACACACAACACTTCTGCTCACATTCCATTGGCCATAGATATTTAATGGCTACCCCTAACTAAGAGCAGGAGTATAGCCCTATGAAATTCCCAGAAGAACTAAAAATATTTGGTAGACAACATAAATGTCAACCACGCTGAACTTTTATCCATGCTGATCCACCTAAACCCAGTAAATGATGAAGCATGTTTTAATTAGGAACATTTCCATCAGGTACTTGGGTCTCATAGATCTATCTAGACTTCAACCTGTACTTCTGGAAAGTTGGTCCTTCATAGGCATGAAAAGGACCTTAGATGTAGTAGTGGAGTTTAAAGGAGTGTATGATTAGCCAGCACTAGAGGTGGGGTTGTGGGGGCATGCTGAAAAGGGGCCAGGGAATAAGTATGTACAAGAAAATAATTCTAGTTTAGTAAAAAAAAGGAGACAGTATTTGAAGTCAGAAGACCAGTTTTAAGCTCTAACTTTGGAATGTACTGGCTAAGTAATGTGTCCATTGTTTACCCTTTAGAAACCTTAGTTTCTCTGCCTGAAAGATAAATAACCAAATAGATCTTACATGTTAAGTACTTTGTGACTCATAAGCACTTTGTAACTATCATAGAAAGGAAGAATACTGTTATTCTGAGCCCTGGGCATGTCTGAGCTGAGTCCAGACTTTAATGAGTCCCCAATTTTGTCTCAAACTAGAATTGGTATTTGGCATGGCACTGACTGATGCCATTTTTATATGTCAGCAACTCCAGTTTTAAATCTATAAAATGTAATAAAGATACTGCTTTACAGAATTATTTCACACCACAACACTCAAAGTTCTTATCAGTTGCCATCACAGAACAGAGAAAAAGACTAAGAAACCAGGTGAGTAATAAACAGACCAGAAAACAAAACCGGAACAGGAAATTAACATAAAATGAACTTCACTGGAGGAAGGCAAAGTAAAAAATAGACCAAAATGTGAGTTGCTATATCTTTGCATCAGATATTATAATATAAGCATATACATTATGTGCAAAGTCCTTTCCTTATTTTATTGCTACATTTTGAATACGTAGAGGGTCTTTGCTTTTTCAAAATAGTATTGTGGGATGACTAATTGCAAATTTAGGTTCTGGAAACATTTTTGGGAGTTATATTTAAAGTCTTCCTTTCCTTTTTTCCCCTTTTGCTCTCCTCTTTTTTCCTTCTACATTTATTAACTATAGCTTATATAGTTTCATATAAAGTCCTGGCTGGAAATGTCATTGTGGTTATAATATTTTCCCTACCCTAGAAGGATGCAAAAGCTAGAGAGGGTAATGAGGTGGCGGCTGTAATACATGCATGAAGAGTATGCTACAAGAGCAAGGAAAAGAAAGTGTCTCACTTTAAGGAGATCAGGAAAGGATTCATATAGAAGGTGACATTTGAAGTGGGTTCACCATGTAAGAAAGTAAGGTGGGGACAGAACTGGTAGGTAGAAGAAACAGCTTGTGCTAAAGCACAGTGATGAGAATTAGCATTATTCATCTTAGAAATCAAGTGACTAAAGTTCTTGAGAATCAGGATGTTTGTGGAGAGGTAAAGATTATAAAGGTAGGCAGGAGACTGACCGTGGTGGACTTTGTAGGCCATGGCCAAGGAGTTTTTGGTGTATCCGAGGTGGACTTTAAATAAGCTGATTAAAAAAAGGCTAACATTTTTATTTATAGGACCTCAATATCACCCACAAATAGAGGAAAAATAACATTTACTCTCAAGTTTATGAATTTGTGAATTACTATATTATTCTATGTATTGGTATCTAAAATTAACTCACCACATTGGTTCATTTCTGTGATCAGGATGACCTGCATAGAGTAGCAAATCCCCTGTTCTGATCTTCAAGTCATTTCATAAAACTACTGGTCCCTGTGAGGGAACCTAGTCCACATAGTCGGTATTCTAACTGTAAAGCATTTGAGCACAATTCATTTCTTGAGTTGTGTTTGACTTTCATGTAATTGTCACAAACACACAGACATAGGGAATGTCCTTGATGTTTTTCCATTGTGTGACCCAGTGCTGAAAGCTTTCAAAATGAATGGAGCTGGCATGCAGTTTCTTTTCCTTTTTAAATGTCATCTCAGTATTGCCAACAACCCTAAGTGCTGAGCAAGCTAATTTTTGATATCAAAAACCAAAGGTACTATTGTCTTTTAACTTTTCAGAGTAAGTTCAATTTGTCACATGTTATGATAATAAATACCTTTGGGAAAAAGCAAGCATAAACTAATGAACAGGATCCAGAATCCATTAGCAAGCTGGAAACATTTTGTTCATCGTAGCTGGATGCTTTAAAAGAGAATTTAGAAATACATGCTCTCTTTTCTGTAACTGTAACACTAGGCAGACTTTTTATAGGCTAGAATATGCTTATGGTGTATTTAAATTTATTATAAGTTATAAAAGGATATTTTTGAGAGTATACAATTTTGATTATATGACTATAATTCATATTCTCTTTTCATTAAGAATGGGTAAGACTATTAAGATAGGTAGTGTCTTCTAAGTAAAATAATCTGACTGTCCTTGTATTCTGATGTCTCTGGGACATTATATTAGATTCTGTAGGAGGGTAAATAAAAAAGCAAAACTTGAAAAATGGTTGCTAGATTTAGTGAGTAGAGAGGGAATCCTTGAGACTGAAGTTTTACTTGAATATAGGCAGGAGCCAGGTAATGCTGTAGAGTGATGAGGAAAAGATCAATCTAATTTCTTCTTATCTTTGTAAACTCTTTGTTTACTTCCCTCTTACCCTATTTTTTTTTTCCTCTTACCCTATTTTTGTTAAACTTGAGTTTCTACTGGCCATAGCTTATGTAGAAAATGACTAATTCTCAGCATGTGAAATTGTAAGGGCTTGGATTCTGGTTTACATAATAGATTTGAAGAAATACTTGGCTAGTCAGTTCACTCACTCCCAACTCATCTCCTCTTACCTACGCATAGGGAGAGAAGATAAAAAACTCTAAAATGATGAGAGAATTTCTGAGGTGAGCTAAATTTATTTCTCCTATGAACATTTGCTGGGTCCTGGGAATTTTTCCCTTTGTGGGGATTTAACTGACTCAGGGAATGACCTGCAGATTGGACTTGATTTAGGCATTAAGACACTTATAGGGAAGAAAAAAAGCCATCAAAGTGTTGTGTGTTAGCAGTGTCAGAAGGATGGAGAGACAAATTGGAAACTTTAGGGGCTTCTTCAAATGTGTGGCTAGTTCACTCCATGTGACATTGGCTCAATCTGAGATCTGTAGCAGCCCTGCCTGGAGATGAGAAAGAAAGTCCAAAAGCCTCAAAAAGACAGAGTGACATCTAATGGGGAAGGATCCTGCCGTATGTACTCCATTAGTCTTTCAATCATGTTTACTGAATGATCAGGGTGCCCAGGGCAGGGAACTGAAGATCTGGGCTAGAAACATATAAATGAGCTGAAGCCCTACAGTATTTTAGGATTGGGGAGAAAGAGACCAATTTGTTTCTCTCTCCGTAAGCTTGAGATGGTCATTCCTGAGGCCATCGGTGCACATGTACACTGAGACTTTGAAATCCAGCTTTGACCTAGATCAGTGTCTTATTAGATAGAATTATCAGTCTCTTACCTTAGCTGCATAACAGAGAAAAAATGTGTGCATGGGGGGAAACTTTCTGGTGAAATACAGTCATAGAGACCCTCTTCATTTCTTTTATACTCAGTGTCTGACACATAATAAAAAATTACTTTACATACAAAAATACATGAAAATACAATTGATGATCAAGAGGAAAAAGATGGAAACTAGTAGCAGACCAATAGATGATTCAGATATCAGAGTTATCAGTGTATTCTTTGAAATAACTATGATTAATATATTAAATATATTAGAAAAGTTGAAAAAATAGATAAAAGTATGGAGAATTTGTTCAGGGAACCATACTGTTTAAAAAATGGATAATCTAGAACAGAAAAAAAATAATATCTTTTTTAAAAGATTTATTTGTTTATCTGAGAGGAAGAGAGAGAACACAAAGAGAGAGATAGGAAGAAGCAGACCCCCTGCTGAGCAGAGAGCCTGATGCAGGGCATGATCTCAGGACTCTGAGATCATGATCTGAGCCAAAGGCAGACACTCAACCAACTGAGCCACCCAGGTGTCCTGAAAAATAAAATATCTTGAAGAACTCAATGAGTGGATTTAAGAGTAGATTGGAGATAGCAGTATATAGGAAAAGTGAAATGAAAGACAAGACAATAAAAATATATAATATAAAGCATATAGAAAAAATTAGAAAAAGTGAAGGGAGATGTGTAGGATCATGGAAAGGTCTAAAATATATATAATAGGAGTCACAGAAGGAAAATGAGAGAAAATGGGGGGAAATCATTATTTAAATTTTCCAGAGCTGTTGAAAGATATCAACTAAAAGATTCAGGAAAATCTGGGAATCCCAGTTGAAGATAAACAAAGGAAAGCATGCCCAAGTATATCACAAAGTCTTCTGAAAAATAAATACAAAGAAAAAAAACCTTAAAATCGGTTACCTTTAAAAACAATTCACCAAGACTTAAATCTAAGTTCTCATCAGAAATGATGAAAGCTAGAAGACAATGAAATAACGTGTTTAAAATGTTATTCTCAATGGAACATAAAAATACAAGAGGAAATCATGAACTCCAGAGGATTAAATATGTGGACCAAAAAAAGAGGGGGGCTACTGACTATATATATATAAAGAAATTAGTTGTAATGTTTTATACACACACATATATGTACATACACACATATGTATGTGTATATATATATATCAAATGAGTTATAATGTAAGTACATGTCAAAAGTTATATTGCTGTAGTTAATATAGTGCTTAAAAAGAGTTGTAGCAAATAATTTTTGAGATCTTTCCATCATAATTCAGTTCAAAATGATCCCTAATTTCTATTTTAATTCCACTATGGTCAGAGAATATTTCTGTATATTGGAAAAGAAGACTGAAAATCACTTTACTTACAACTTAAGAGCAAATCAGAAGTAAAGAATATATAAGGAAAGAAGCCATAAAGAGCAGAAATAAAAAATAAGAATATAAAAGAAAAATCAACAAGTTAAGTTTTGGTGCTTGATAAAATTTATAAAATTAATAAACTTCTCACAAGAATGATCAAGAAAAAAATTTCACAAATTTTCAAAAATAAAAATGTACAGATCATAATACATCAAATTAGATATTATGAAGAGTTTCTCAATAAATTCAATGATTTGGATGAGATGGATTAATAATTCAAAAACCTAACAACTTAATAAATTTGCCATAAGAAAAGGGGGAGCCTGGCTGGCTCAGTTGGTGGAGCATGTGACTCTTGATCTCAGGGTTGTGGGTTCAAGCTCCAGATTGGGTGTGGAGATTACTTTTAAAAAAGTCTTAAAGAGTTACACACACACACACACACACACACACACACACAAAGTTTCACAAATCTTTGGGGGCACCTGGGTACCTCAGTTAAGCATATGACTTGAGTTCTGCTCAGGTCATGATCTCAGCATCATGAGATGCTCTGTGCTGGGGGAGGAGCCTACTTAAGATTCCCTCTCTCACTCTGTCCCTCTCACTCATGCTCTATTTCTCTGTCTAAAACAACAACAACAACAACAGATAAACAAAAACGGGAACCTGGGTGGCTCAGTCAGTTGAGCATCTGCCTTCTGCTGGGGTCATGATCCCAGAGTCCTGGGATCAAGCCACGTGTCAGGCTCCCTGCTCAGTGGAGAGCCTGCTTCTCCTTCTCCCTCTCTTATTCCTCCTGCTTTTGTTCTCTCTCTCTCTCTCTCTCCCTCTCTCTCTCTCTTTCTCTCTTTCTGTCAAATAAACAAATAACCTTTAAAAAATAAATAAAATTTACCTTTAAATTTGACATGAGAAGCAGAAAATGTAATCAGATATATATTTTAAAAAATGGATTCTTAATTAAGATGTTCTCATAATCAAATTCTTAGGCCAAGATAGTTTGGTGAATTCTTCCAAACATTAAAAAAGACATAACAGCAATATTCCAGGGAACAGAAAAAAGGAGAATAATTTCTAACTCTTTTTAAGAGGCTATAACATGGATTATAAAATTATGAAAGATATAATGAAAAGTCTAAACCAAGTGGTTTCCATTAACATTTATGCAAAAGAAATGTGCATAAAGTCAGCCTAGCAATACATAAGAGAAATGCTATATCATAGCCAGGAAGAGTTCATTTTAGATATGCAGGGATAGTTTAACATTAGAAAATCACTCAAAGTAATTCATCACATCAACAAACGTTTTCTAAAATTTTATTCATTTATTTGAGAGAGAGCCAGAGAGTCAGAGCCTGAGCAGGGGGGAGGAGCAGAGAGAAAGGGAGGGGGGGCAAGCAGACTCCCCACTGAATGGGGAGCCCAATGATCTCAGGACCCTGAGATCATGACCTGAGCCAAAGTCAAATGCTTAGCCAACTGAGCCACCCAGGCGCCCCATTTTCTTTGATTAAATACCCAGAAGTAGAATTACTGGATCATTTAATAATGACCCAGAAATAATGATATTTCTATTTTTAATTTTTTGAAGAACCTCCATATTGTATGTGACCACACCATTTACATTCTCACCAACAGGGCGTGAGGCTTCCCTTATCTCCACATCCTTGCTGACACCTGTCATTTCTTGTCTTTTTGATACTAATCATTCTGACTGGTGTGAGATGACTTTGGATGGTGGTTTTGGTTTGCGTTTCCCTGATGATAAGTGATGTTGAGCATCTATCCTTGTTTTTGTTGGCTGTATATCTGTATATCCTCTTTGGAAAAATGCTGATTTAGGTCTTCTGCCAATTTTAATAAGATTAAGTTGCATAAGTTGTATGAGTTCTTTATATATTCTGGATAGTCTTTGTCATATGTATCACTTGCAAATATCTTCCCCCATTCAGTAGGTTGCCTTTTTGTTTTTTTGATTATTTCTTTTGTTGTGCAAAAGCTTTTATTTTGATGTAGTCCCAATTGTTTATTTTGCTTTTGTTTTGCTTGCAGAAACAAAAACTTTTAAAACAAAAATGATCATTCAGTTCATATCCAAATCAAGAGCCTCTGTAAGAACCTCAGAATATTTGTGTCGAGAACATAAAAAGAACTCTTAGAAATCAATAAGAAAAAGGCAAATAGACCAATAGAAAAATGAACAATAGAAAAATGAAAAAGGCTTGACCAGACCAGACCATTTACAATAGAAGATACTCAAATAGCCAATAACCTTATAAAATCTATCAACCTTATTTGTTGTCAGGGAAGTGCAAACTAGAAACCACCATATGACAATGCTGTGCATCTACTAGAATGGCTAAAACAGAGGGATGGAGAATACGGAGTGCTAGTGAGGATGTGAAGCAGCAGAAATTGTTTGCTGTGAGACACTGGTGGCGGGAGTACACATTTACAGAAGCACATTGGAAAACAGCTTGTGACCTATTCTAGGCCATATCGTGTGTGTGTGTGTGTGTGTGTGTGTGTGTGTGTCTCTTTCTCTCTCTCTCTCTCTCTATATATATATATATATTTAACCAACTGAAATATACACAAAGCTTTATCAAAAGCTATGAACCAGGTAATTTTAGTAACACTACTCGTAATAGTAAAACATGGAAAGAGCCTGCCAAGAGTAGAGTGATCAGTGAATTGTAATAGCATCACAGAACAGAATGCTGTCTAGCACCCTAATGCTGATAAGTATTCACCTCAGGACTTCAGGAATGTGTAGTTGCTTTTAGAGTGTGTCCGATACAGTTGAAACACATGTTTCAGAAAGAAATAAGAGGCCCAGTCTGGGTAACTCCGGGAAGGACACTGTTCACCTCCTGGTGAGGTGTTTGGCCTATGTGAGATCCCAGTAAATTGCCAATTTTGCCTTTATTATTCACATGTGTCTCACCAGTGTTTGAGTAGAGTTTGGCCTCATGTCAGCTGAGACTTGGGTAATATGTCCCTTTAGTCACAGAGGGACCAAAAGTGATCAATCTCTCCAACCACTTCAGTGATGTTTACCCAATGGGTTTATTCAGTAGGATCGAATTATTTTTAATTTGAAACTTTTTTTTTTTTGGATGGAGAGATAGGGCTGGAAAACATACCCTCAGACGTTTGAAGAAAGCAATCTAGTGTGAGGAGTCTTACATTAAAAATCTGTCCCTGAGGCTGAAATTGTTATTCTGATATGCTTTAATGTGGCATCTAACAGGCAGCAAGAAAAAAAAAAAAAAAAAAAAAGGATTGGTTTCCTTCTGTGACAATGATTTAGACACAAAACCTTGATCATTAACTTTAGTCTGCAATCATACCAAGTTTTGTAGTGCCTTTTTAAGGGTCAGGAAATTGTACCACCAAATAAAATATTTTTCTTTTATCCACGTTACCATACTACTGACAAGTCTTCACCTCAGAACTCATCTTTCAGAAACGTGTAGTTGTTCCAGAGTGTGTCCAATACTGCTGGAACATACATTTCAGAAAGAAATGGGAGGCCCAGTCTGGGTAACTCGGTGGAGGGGGCGGCGTACCTCTCTAGTGAGGGTTTGACCTGTGAGAGGCGATGATGTTTCTGTCATTTGCCAATTCAGCCTTTGTTATTCCCACATGGCTCACCGGGATCTGAGCAAAGTTTGGCTTTGTGTTAGCTGCAGACTTGGGTGGTGTGTCCCTTTAGTCACTGAGTGACCAGAGTGATCAGTCTCTCCAGCCACTTTAATGTTGTTTTGATACTTAAAAAAAAAAAAAGTTTTTAAGGACATTAATCATATTGACTCATTTTCTTAAGCATGTTTTTTTCACAGTCCCTGGCCTAGAATGGCTATGTCACTACTGGGCATCAGCAATCACAGACTTGGCTATTTTAGCAAAGTTGGGAGAAAGTAGCGCTGGTGGCCAAATGAGTTGCCCGAGTTATTAAGAGTTGGAGTGAGTCCTGTTATAGTCGGGGTTACGTTCCTTTTACTTACCACTGTTCCTGGCAGCGCCACTCATTGTGGCTGCGAGCCTCTCTAGGACTCAGGAATCTGAAACTGTAAGGGGAGAGGGGAGGTCCAGGTCCTCGCAGAGAGGAGATGTCTCGGAGTAACCTCATGTGGCCTACATGTGCCTGGCCCCTGTGCCAGTCTGCTCTCAGCTAAAGTACCGCTTAATCCTTCCCACGTCTGCGTGGAGTTGCTTGCCCTCCAACAGGGAAGGTGCACTCAGGACACTGCAGCTATTTATCATGGTTTCAGAGGAGGTTCAGCTGTCTTCACTTCCCACGTATTATGTAACTCCCACAGAACACGCAGAGAGTCTCCAAATAGAATAAGAAGACAATGGAGGAGAAACAGAATTTTCCCCAGGTAGGCTGCTGTTGGCTGGGAATTAATCACAGGAGGTCGAAATAGTCTAGAGATGGAAAGATCTTACATATAAAATCCTCTCAATCTTTTAGTCTGTATGTATAAAAGCAAAGGCCCAAATAATTGAAGTGACTTATCCAAGGTCAAATGGATAGCATTGTCAAGAGTAAGATTTTTTTTTTCCCAAAGCTTAAGATTTCACTCTTTCTCTTACTCTTGCCTGTCTGTATGTACGATACACACCTACCTGTAGGTTTCCATTAAGGAAATGATATTATTCTTAAAATCCCCTTTATTTGCTCATGGTACTGAGATTATGTAATATTGAGTACACTTTTCCCCCCCGTGCTTATTTGTTAGGTCCAAGGATTGTTTCCTCTTGGCTAACTGCAAATCCATCATTCTTGAGTTTCTCCACCTTAAAAATTAAGGATTTTTTTTCTTCCCTGTCTTTGCTGGCAGAGTCCTCAATCGAAAACAAACAAGCTGTTAATCGGTGAAAAAAAGGAGAGAGAAAAATCTTCAGAAATTATGTTTAGCCCCATCTGGCCTTAGAAAAACATGGGACTTGGTGATCAAGTACATTCGGCAGGATGGCTGCCTTTCAAGGGAAACAATATCTGGATATTTCTATGTCTAGACCACAGAGGAAAAATGCTTCCTTGGTAATTAACCCATTGAAAGCAGAAGAGGCCCACGTGGCTCTGGGAAACACAGGGATGCGTTCACTGAAAATTCAGCCCACAGATGTGAAAGTCTGCTCCCTAGTCCTTATTTCAGCATTTCAGTTTCAGAGTTTATATAAAGAGTGAATAGGGAGGGCAGCCCGGGTGGCTCAGCGGTTTAGCGCTGCCTTCAGCCCAGGGCGTGATCCTGGAGACCCGGGATCGAGTCCTGCGACGGGCTCCCTGCATGGAGCCTGCTTCTCCCTCTGCCTGTGTCTCTGCCTCTCTCTCGCTCTCTGTCTCTCATGAATAAATACATAAAATCTTAAAAAAAAAAAAATGAATGAATAGGGAAAGGTAAGTTTGTTTTTGTTTTTGTTTTTATTTTTTTCTTAAACAGCCAAGGGTCCTTTTCACTTTACTGTTCCCTTTTCTCTCCGTATTTGCATACCACTGCTAAGGATCTTGTGACAAACCTCCACTTTCCTGGAACACAGAGTAGGGACCCTACAGCCCAGGCCTTAAGGATATTTCATTAAGAATGAAAAGATAAGGTTACTTAGAGAAGTGGTTTGTCCAGGTCCTGGAGGAGAAATTTATATGAATCCTGGTGGGATTCTTAATCTTGATTGGATGTAATAATATCAGCCTTTAAGTTCCGTTTTATCATTTGCAACAGCTGGATATGAATTGATGTGCATCATTTTACCCAACTATATGATTTATTTTTTTAAGAATACTTTGCAGGCATAGGCCACAGAATAACCCAGATTACAATGAGATATTTTGAACTTCTTGTGTGCATATTACACATCACCAATCATAGAAAGTGAAGGAGTTCATTTCGCATTCAATTTCCTCAGTATAATCTTGCGTATTCTTTCCATAAGCATTTACTAAATGCTGCTGCTTACTTTAAAGGTGTTTAAAATCAAAACAATCTGAAGAGAAACACACAGTTGCCTACTTTTAAAGTGCGGTCTGTACAGAGAAACAAATTAAATACAACAAACATGTACACTTTATAATTAATATCATATAAATGATTTTTAGCAATGCTAAAAAATATACAACAGAAGCATTGGTCAGTGTGGGTTGAAGATGGTTGAAAAAGGGTTTTTTACAAACTTCAGTTAACTAATGAAATAATGATATATGGAATGTTCCAATACCTACAGAAGTATTAAAAAATGAAATAAAATCATTCAAACTAATCTCCTAGTACATTTTTTTTTACATTCTTTTCCAAGATCTTTCCATATCCAGTCGTAATTTTAGGAATCTCCAATAGAACATGAGTTCATTCATGATGTAATCTCTGCCTTTCCAGCCTCTTCCCCACCTTGTGTCTTTTCTCCTGCCTACCTTCTATGAAAGGCACCCCCCTCTCTACCAGGTAGCTCTTCACTCTGTGTTCTCTCACCCTTACCTGGAGTCTTCTTTTTCTACACCATCATCCCATCTTTCTCCTTTCACCTGTCAAACTCTTGCTCACACTTGCAAGCTTTGGCATTGCATCTTTCAAGAGTTCTTCCTGAAACTTCCATGACTCCTTCCTTTTCCTGTTTCTCTTTTTCTTAGTCTCCCTTCCTGTCTTCTTCCACAGATTAGATACTCTTCCTTGGTAAATTTATAAGAACCGGGCAGCCCTGGTGGCTCAGTGGTTTAGTGCTGCCTTCAGCCCAGGGTGTGATCCTGGAGTCTCGGGATCAAGTCCCATGTTGGACTCCCTGCATGGAGCCTGCTTCTCCCTCTGCCTGTGTTTCTGCCTCTCTCTCGGTATCTCTCATGAATAAATAAATAAAATCTTTTTAAAAATAAATTTATGAGAACCTTTGACAATTTTTATCCGTGTACTGACTATATTGGTTTTTAATGACCCATTTCTATGTCTTTCTCTCTGAATCAGATGTAAGCACTTTGAGAAGAGGAAGCATCTTATTGATTTTTATATTCTTTAGTGCCTGTATCAGTGTCTGTCAAATAGAAAGGGTTCCATAAAGTTTGTTGAATGAATCAACAAGGAGACTATATATATTGCTGAATGAAAAATACAGACTCTGCCCCCAAGGAGTCTATCATCCAGCAGAGAAATAGATGATACACACACAATTAGAAATTTTGCTAATGCAATGATGGAAACAAAAAGTTTTAAGATAGAGAATAGAGCAGATGTGCCCCAGGTAGAAGATTATAAATGTTAGGCTTTAGTTACAAACAGTGGAATACATTGTGGTTGGTTCTAGTAGAAAAGGAATTTATCAACATCTGAAAGATAGCTCACAGAGTCTTTGGGAAAGTTAGGGAGCCACGAACAATATCCAACCACACTGCAGGAGGCTACTACTCTAGCAAAAGAAGCTGAGCCAACGTCATTTAGCTCCCAAACTACAGTTTTAACAAACCCCACCCTCACAATGATGCTCAGGGTGGGCTGTCAGAATGTTCACAATTGCTGCCTTGCAGAGCTTGTCACTTCTGTCACCTGCTTTCTGATGAGTGAGTTGTAGTGACACACTACTGTTGTTGTTTTTCTTTTTTCCCAGTGGAAGACTAACTCTGTATAAGTGACTAGCAGATTCTGGATCACAGACCTGCCTTCCAGCTGCCATAACTGCTGGGAAGTTGAGTTCTGATACCTGCCTTGGAGGGGCAGGATTGATAATGTGGGAATCACTTTCATTATGAGAATTTCTATTGATACAAAAGAATATGAAAGAAATGTTAAATAGCCACAAATATATAGTCACTTCCTATCAAGGAAGAGCTCTATGAGACGGGAACGTTAAAATTGATGACCTGAAGTATGACAAAAACTCGTCAGGCAAAAACACAGAGATTTGAAGACAATGGAGAATGTTTTATTTATAGCAGGGAACTCCCCAGCAGTAGCCAAAAACTGAAGGAATTCCATTTAGGCAAAGGTGGTGCCTAGTGGAGAGAGGGAGTCATGATGAGATTGGAGAAAGTACCACTCACTTAAATCCTGGTGGAAGATGTGAAGAAGTTTGTATTCAATTCTAAATTCAGTAGGAAGCCCTTAAAGGTTTGAGGGGTTGAGATGATCTAAGTTATACTTTACAAATTTATCCTGACTTTTATGTGGAGAATAGATTGAAAAAGGCAAGAGAGGGAACTGGAAGACTAGAAAGGAGGTTAAAGGAATTGTCTAGGTGAGAGATGACTATGGCTTAGACTGGGGAGGTGGCAGTGGCTCTAGAGACAATATACTAGGGGGAATTCAACATATAATTTGGAAATAAAAATGTCTGTACTTAATTCTAATATATATTATGAGTGGCTAGTGGTAAAGAAGATATTAGGAAGGACTCCTAGATTTCTAATTTTGGAACTGTTGGATAACTTCCTAAAATGGGGAAAACTGGAGTGGGATTACATTTGGGAGAGAAGGATGTTGGTTGAATTTCAAGAACGTGGTTTGGAACATTGTAGTGGACACTGAGATTAACTACCCAGCTCCCCCTCAATGAAGAACTTGTTTCCCCCTTGAGAGAGCACTCTCAGAAGACAGTCTTTAGCTATTGGCGCATTTAGGGATTGTTTCAGAAAGACTCCTCATACAATGCCCTGCTGCTTCTGGGGATGTGAAGGTGTGCATATCCAATGACTGACAACAGTCTGGCCATCTTGCTCCAATGGTGGACAACCTTCCACAACTCTTCATGGGCTTGGCCAATGCTGTAGCTAGTCACTTCCATTTTTCATACTTGCTTTCTACAATTACTGATTCCAAGGGGCACTATGGTACATGCCCTGTATGCCAAACACTGCCTTGTAATCCACTTCCCAGAAAATAACCACCTGTAAAGTTGGCACCAAAAGTGGTTAAAGATTGAGTGATCCCTCCACTGGCTGAAGGTAGAGCACAGAGAGTTCCGATACAACCATCTAGTTGTTGAAAGCATACTGGTGGTACACTGGGGTCGTGTAGCTGTGTAAGGGCATCTGTTGGCCTCATATATTAGGCATTTGAGAAACATGTGGGAAATGAAAATTAAAAAAACATGAATTGAGTGGCTTATTGCTGAGTTCAACTGATGCTCTGAATACAGACAACAAAAACTTAGAGCATTTCAGAGGGCTTCCTTGGAGATATACAAGTATACAAGTTAGAGGTTTCTAACTCTTATGGGGAGAGGGTGGAGAAACCAGAACCTAGCTGAGGGCTTAATTGGCTGACCCCAAAGAAGAGAATGTTAAACCCCCAGTCAAGATGAATCTGCTCTGCCAGTCAGTGCACTGGTGAGGAAAGAATAAGACCTCAGTCCCTCGAATGGGGACATCCAGATTGATAATATGAAGATAAAAAATTATGACTTGTTAGTATACAGGTAACACTGGAAATCATAAGAAAGATCATTGCCACCCTAGCAAGTGAGCATAGATCTAGAACTGATGGGATGTCTAGGGCCCAGGACTGATGTCTAGAGAAAGTCAAACTATAAAGTTTGATTAGAGAAAGAGGGTCTCGCAAAGGGCACTGAAAAGAAGTACCGAAGAGCTAAACGGAAAAATGGGGATGTGTATCACGGAAATGGACACAACAGCGTTTCACAAAAATATGAAAAGTGAGGAAGTCTATGTAATGCTGCTAAAAGGTGGATGATCTCAAATACGCTTGGCTAAGTGAAATAAATTATGCTTAAAATGCTCTATGCTGCTCAATTCCATTACATGGCATCCTTGCCGAGGTGAAGCTACAGGGACAGAGAACAGATAAATAAATGATTGCCCGGGTTGAGCATGAGGGAGTTTACTGCAAAACGGAGAAGGGATTGGGAGGATGACAGGACTATTCTCTATCTTTTTAATTTTTTTTTTTTATTTTTTGGATTCTTCTATATCTTAACTGGGTTGGTGTATGTGTTTCTCAGGACTTGGAGAACTCTACTACAATCATACCTGTAGTGTTAGTAGTTTGATCGTTTTGGGTACTCTGTTGTATTCCACCGTAGGGATAGATCACAGTTGGTTTGTCCATTCCCCAGTTGAGGGGTTTGTTGGTGGTGATCGTGAATAAAATGATTTGTGTGTGGGGTTTGGGGTACACACCATGTTACTGGGTCATGTGATAATTGTACATTTAACTTTATAATAAACTCCCAAACTATTTTTCATTCTGAACTATTTTGCATTTCTACCAACAAAGTGTGAGATTCCCAGGTACCTTAAATCCCTGTCAGCACCTAACATGGTCAGATTTTTTGGAAATTAGCCATTTTAAGAAAAATGTATGTTGGTATCTCATTGGGGTTTGAAGTACTCATAAGACTATGAACATTGTTTCATGTACTTATTTGCCATAAATTTATCTTTCCTGGTTGTATCTATTTTGCCCATTTTTATTGGATTATGTTCTTAATATTTCATTTTGAGAGGGTTTTTTTTGTAATTTAGATCTAAATCCTTTATTTGATATGTGATTTACAAATATTTTGTCCCAAATCTATAACTAGCTGTTTCATTCTCTTATCTGGTCCTTTAAGGAGAAGTTTATGATTTTGATGATGCTTATGCTGCATATAAAATTCCTTGTAGACAGTTTTTCTCTTTTGCATTTTAAAAACGTCACTCAATTGTTTCTGGCTTTCCTAGTTTTTAAATGAGAAGTCTGATGTAATTTTGTTGTAATTCCATATGTAATGTGTCTTCCCTGACTCCCTCCAGGATTTCTTGCCAATACGATGCCATGTCACTTCTTTTAAAAAATCATCTGTGGTGTTTTTAAACTTCTTTAATATGTAGTTTGGTGGTTGTCAGCAATTTTGGAAAAATTTCAGCAAATCTCTTAAAGTATTTCTTTTTCTTTTCTGTCTTCTGTTTCTGACATTTCAGTTACATTTATTCAGACCTTTTGGTTTGTATCACAGGTCTGGGATGTTCTGTCCTTCTTTTTAAATTCCCTCTTTATAGTCTTTGTGCTTGAGTTTAGATAATTTTTTTAAAAAGATCTTATTTAATCATTTGACAGAGAAAGAGCACAAGCAGGGGGATGGGCAGGCAGTGGGAGAGGGAGAAGCACGTTCCCCACTGAGCAGGGAGCCGGGTGGAGGGCTCAGCCCCAGGATCCTGGGACCATAACCTGAGCCAAAGGCAAACGCCCATCCAACTGAGCCACCCAGGTGCTCCGTAGATAATTTTTTATTGATTTATCTTCATGATCATTGATTCTTTTTTTTTTTGAAATATAAATAAATTTTATTTCAAACCTTTGTGTAGGCAAAGCCTAACATCCTCTTTGCACCTCATGGTCTCTAGAGAACCGTTTTTGCCAAATTCCACCCAACATGTGACATAGGAAACACCCAAGAGTGTACCTAATTCCTGCCACCCTGACCCCCAAGGAGATTTTAGAGCAGATGATCATTGGTTCTTTACTGAGTTGTGTCAGCTTGACTGATGAGTCTTTTGAAGGTGTTTTTTGTAGTCATGATTTAGATTTTTCATTAGCTGGTATATTGAATGTAATAATGTTCTCTCTATTACTATTTACTAAAAATGAGATTGTTCTAATACTTTCTTTGCTTGTGCTGTCCTGAGGTTTGTTATTTAGCTTTTCCTAGCCTCACAAAATAAAATGGCAATTTTCTTTCATTCAAAGAGCCAGTGTGTATATATATATATAGGCTTTACTTGCTCCATCGAATTTTCCTAAATCTTTCTTGTAAGTTTATCTTGTCCTGGTGTTACTTTGGGGAAGACTTTTTTTGAGATGAAATTCATGTAATATAAATTAAGCATTTTAAAGTAGTATTCAGTGGTATTTAGGGCACAAGTCGGTAGTGTTTAGTATTCACACATTTATACAACTACTAGCTCTTTTTAGTTTCAAAACTTTTTCATCACCTCATAACAACATCTCATGTTCATTAAGTAATCACTCTCCGTTACTCTCTCCCCACATCCCCTGATAAGCTCTTTAGTGTACCTTCTTTCTTGATTAATTTGCCTATTCTGGATATGTCATCTAAAGGGAATTATGTAATGTGTGATCTTTGTTTTTTTTTAATAATAAATTTATTTTTTATTGGTGTTCAATTTGCCAACATACAGAATAACACCCAGCGCTCATCCTGTCAAGTGCCCCCCTCAGTGCCCGCCACCCAGTCACCCCCACCCCCCACCCTCCTCCCCTTCCACCACCCCTAGTTCGTTTCCTAGAGTTAGGAGTCTTCCATGTTCTGTCTCTCTTTCTGATATTTCCTACCCATTTCTTCTCCCTTCCCCTCTATTCCCTTTCACTATTATTTATATTCCCCAAATGAATGAGACCATAAAATGTTTGTCCTTCTCCGATTGACTTATTTCACTCAGCATAATACCCTCCAGGTCCATCCACGTCGAAGCAAATGGTGGGTATTTGTCATTTCTAATGGCTGAGTAATATTCCATTGTATAATATGTGATCTTTGTGTCTGACTTCTTCCACTTAGCATAGTATTTTTGAGGTTGATCCAACTTGTAGCATGTACTTCTTCCCTTTTTATGGCTGAATAATATTCCATTATTTGTATATACCACAATTTTTTAGCCATTTATCTATTGATAGACATTTGGGTTATTTCTTCCTTTTGATGCTTATGAAAATGCCACTATAAAATTTTGTTTACAAGTTTCTGTGTAGACATATTTCTATTTCTCTTGAAATGAAGTATACCCAGAAGGGGAACTATTGGATCATGTGGTAATTATATATTTAAATTTTTGAGGAACAGCCAAACTGTTTTCCGCAGCAGCTGCACCATTATACATTCCCACCAACAATCTATGAGGGTTTCAATTTCTCCACGTCCTTGCCAATACTTGTTATTTTCCATTTTCTTGATTAAAGCCATCCTACTGGGTGTGAAGTGATATCTCATTGTGGTTTTGATTTTCATTTCCTTAATGCCAGATGATGCTGCATACCTTTTTATGTGCTTTCTGGCCATTAATAGATCTTTTGAGAAATATCTATTCAAGTCCTTTGTTCATTTAAAGTTGTTTAGCTTGTCTTTTTGCTGAGTTGTAAGATATCTTTATAGAATATGGATATTAAACTATTATCAGATATATGATTTATAATTTTTTCTCTCATTCTGTAAGTTATAGGAAAGATTTTTGATTAATGATTAATAGCTAAATTTCTTTAGTCATAGAAGTATTTTCAATTGTATGTTCTTGGGATAGCTTTATTTTTTCTTCAAGAATAAACTTATCAATCATTAAATTTTAAAAATATAGTTCTATAAATTTTATATTATTCTCTGGCAATAGTATTAATGTCTTCTCTGTTTCAGTGACCCCTTACTGTTGTTAATAATTTTTATTTCTATATCTTTTTGAGTAACACATTCTTGGTTTTATAAATTTTCTCTCTTGTGTCTTTGTTTTCCACTTCATTATCCTCTATTCTTATGTTATTTCTTTCTTTATGCTTTAAGTACTCCTTTTTTCTTCTGAACTCTTAATTTGATTAATTAAACCATTATTTTCAAACACTCTTGTTTTATAATAGATATATTTCAAGGCTTGAGGTTTATATGTACTGCTTCAGCAACATCCTGAAATTTTATGAGGTGCTTTTATTGTCCCAGTCATAATAGTTTGTCACTTCCAATGTGATTTCCCTTTGAGCCAATAAATTACTTGGGACTGCAGTTCTTAGGACACAAACACAAAGGTTTAAAAACTATTGTTTTGTTCTAGTTTGTTTGTTTCATTGTTAATTACTAATTTCTTTTAATTGGGTTTAGAGAATGTAGTCTACGTAATATTGGATCTTTGATAATTGTTAAAGCATCTTTTGTTACTTAGTGTGTTGACTTACTCGATTTGGGAAAATAATATTGAAAAGACTACATACATATTCTCTATTGATTGGATGCAGAATTTTTAGGTGATCAATTAGATCAAATATATTTTGTCACTCAAAAATTCTATAACTTGGGACATCTGGGTGGTTTAGTGGTTGAGCGTCTGCCTTTGGCTCAAATGGTGATCCTGGAGACCCGGAATCAAGTCCCACATCGGGCTCCCTGCAGGGAGCCTGCTTCTCCCTCTGCCAGTGTCTCTGCCTTTCTCTTTCTGTGTCTCTCATGAATAAATAAATAAAAATTTTTTAAAAATCTGTAACTTTACTACTTTTGTATGTGCTTAGTATATCAATTTTTGACAAAGTTGTTTAAAATAACTCATGATATGGGTAGCCCGGGTGGCTCAGCAGTTTAGCCCTGCATTCAGCCTAGGGTGTGATCCTAGAGACCTGGGATGGGGTCCTACATGGGGCTCTCTGCATGGAGCCTGTTTCTCCCTCTGCCTGTGTCTGTGCCTCTCTCTCTGTGTCTTTCATAAATAAGTAAAATCTTAAAAAAAAAAACCTCATGATTTTAGATTTGCAAAATTCACCTTTAATTTTGACACTGCTTAATGAAATTTTAAGCTATATATTTAGGTTAATATTTATGATTATTATATCTTCTTGTTAGATTGATTTTTTAGTCATATAGTATTTTCCTTAATTTTCAGTAATGTTTGTGCCTTTAATTTTATTTAACATTAAGTTATTATACCAGCTTTATCTTGGTCAGTAAATAACTGGAATGACTTTTTTTCCTATGTGTATTTTCTGTGTGACTTTACTCCCTTTTAGCAGCATATAGGTATATACATATATATGCATATGTATATGTGTGGTCATCTCTGTGTTTCCTGAGATGAGATTATTCCATTTACATTTATTATTACTGATATTTTGGACTAATTTCTTCCATCTTTTGTTTTCAATTATATTTAAGGCTTATTACTTTTGTTTCTCTGTTTTCCCTTTTTTCTTCTTCGTGAAGTCTTTTTGTCACATATAATGGATTGATAACATTTAAGAAACTTTTTACTTATCCTGCTATTTTTATTTTCAAGTAATATATTTTTAATATTTAATGGATATAGCCTTACATTTTAAACTTTCATATATATCAGGCTCCCCATAGGAAGCCTGCTTATCCTTCTGCCTATGTCTCTGCCTTTCCCTCTGTGTCTCTAAGGAATAAACAATAAAATCTTAAAAAAGAAATACACTTTCATATGTAGCTAGAAAGTTTTCTAATATATCTATAGTTAGCATTTATATCTTTTTCCTTAATATGACAAGATCTATTTGTCCTTTAGCCATCTACTATACCCTGACCCCTCCAGATCTATTTTTCTCCATGGTGTTTTCACTTATTTTAACCAAAAATGCATTACTTTATAGTTATTAGTTTATTAAATATATCAATATATTTTATTATTGTGTTCAATATGTAGTTTAACTTTTGCTTTCCTTATGTGTTTACTTTTCTTAGTGCTTATTTTTTTTCTTATTGCTTAATCATATCCTAATGTGATATCCAAATTCAGTAATGATTAGAAGAGGGGTAGGAATAAAGACTTTTAATTTTTGTATTTCTGAAGTTGTCTGTATTTTGCCTTCACAATTAAAGGTATAACTGAAACCTGTTTTCAATCTACATGTGTTCAAGCATCTAAAATTATTCTTCATATATTTTAGCAACTTTTAATTTTTTTTTAAGTATGGAGCCCAAAACAGGGCCTGAACTCATAACTCTGAGCTCAAGACTTGAGATAAAATCAAAGTTGGATGCTTAACCAACTGAGCCACAGAGGCGCCTCACAATTTTTAATATTTTTAAAGTCTCCTTATCTTTCTGTTGTGAATTCTGGATAAATTCTTCAATACAATCTACAATTTTACTAATTCTCTCTTTGATTGTGTTCCATATAAAATTCACCCCATTTATTGAGATTAAAAGATTTTTTTTTCATTTTTAAAAAAATATCTGATTCATCCTTTTCCAAAGTCATGCCCTGTTTGTAATACTGTTTTATCCAGAATGAATACATATTGATTTTTTTTGCTTATCTTTCTTTTTCACTAATAAGCTTCAGATGTTTTGCAATTTTGTTTTGCAGGCCCTTTTTAAATAAGAGTATTTTATTTTCTAATAATCTGCAATTTTTTCTACCTGTCTTTCTGAACCCTCTTTCAGAACTAGGTCTTATAAAGGCATTTTGGTATTAATTTTTGGTGGTTAAGATTGCAATATAATTTGCAGTTGTTGTGTCTAACGACAGCAATCCTTAGATTCAATTCTATTTAAGATATAGCCTTAGGCTGCTATTGAACAACATTATTTTCAGCCTGTTCTTACAAACAGTGCAGCCCCTCCCTAGTCCTTGGCATTAAGTAGTAAACCTGACTCAGGTCCCCTATAATTTTGTGTGGAACATATTTTATTCCTGTTTCCTACAGGGCCAAATACCTCATTCTGAATGCCTGCTTCCAATTATATTGTATTCAATAGGCCTTTGGCTCAAACTCTTCCCAGTGCTTTGCAGATAGGTAAGTTCTGTTTCTGATCAGGAAGGATGTTTGTTTTTATTTTGTGTGTATGTATACATATACATACATAATTTTTAAAATATACATTCATATAGCATGTGTATGCACACGTATATATATAAACATATACATGTGAATATGTATTTTTCAAGTATATAATTTAAATAAATACATTTTGGAAATCTCTTATTAATACATTATCAATAATTGGGTTAAAGTTTAAGCATACAGAAAAAGTAAAAAGAAATAATTTATAACTTGACTCCTCTATGTTATCATATTTCTCTTCCAATTTCTCAAAGTAGGTATTATAGATAAAGCTAGTGTTTGCTTAAAATATGACCCTGGGCTGATTTCTCTTCCCCGATTCTAACAACAGCCACTAACATAGATTTGGTGTATGCCCATCCAGTTCATATATATATATATATATAATAAAATATTTTTTTTATTTTTAAGTGTATAATAACTTCTTGTCTTTTCACACTTCTAATAACTTCTTGTCTTTTCACACTTAATTTTATGTTTCTGATAATCATGCTTACTGATAGTTACTTTTAGATTTATTATTCTATTCCAAGATATTAATACAATTTCTTTCTCTTTAACTTACACGTTTTTTTTTTTAATACAGCACGCTACAATTAATAGTCTTGCACTTGTTTCCTTATGACGATGTTTTTAGCTTCTCCAGAGAATATACCAGAATATATCTGGATTGTGGAGTACATATCCTTATAATTTTATGAAGAGCTGTCTTCTCCAAAATGATAGTAAAAATTTACTCTGTCAGTAGTGATATATGAATAAGTTATATACCCAATATTTTCCCCAAAACAGTATTGTCAGATTTAAATGTTGCTAATGCTATTGTGAAAAAACTTTTGGTTTTGTTTGCATCTCTTTGATTATACCTGAAATTAACATTTTTTCCAAATATTCATTAGAATTCCCTGTTTTATGAATTTCCCATTGATATTTTGACCAATTTCTATTGGGTTATTTGCTTCACCTTATTCGTGTGTGTGTGTGTGTGTGTGTGTGTGTGTAATATAGTGCAGGACTATCTATAATAGCCAAATTATGGAAAGATCCCAAATGTCCATTGACTTTTGAACAGATAAAGAGAATTGGTATATACACAATGGAATATTACTCAGCCTTAAAGAAGAATGACATCTTACCATTTGGAATGATGTGGGTGGAGCTAGAGAGTATTATGTTAATTGAAATAAATAAGAGAAAGACAAATGCTATAGGATTTCATCCGTATATGGAATTTAAGGGAGAAAACGTGATTATAGGGGGAAGAGAGGCAAATCAAGAAATAGATTCTTAACTATAGAGAACAAACTAATGGTTAATAGAGGGAAGGTGGATGGGGTTATGGGTTAAATAGGTGTTAGGTATTAAAGAATGTACTTGTTGTGATGAGCACCAGGTATTGTATGTAAGTGTTGATCACTAAATTGTACATCTGAAACTAATCTGACACTGTATGTTAACTAACTGGAATTTAAATAAAAGCTAAATAAAAAGAATATAAATACAAAATAAGTACATTTTAAAATTAAAAAAAGTAAAATACTTGGATAAATTTAACAGAAGTGAAATATCTGTGGAATAAAAAAATAGGACTTTACTGAAAAATATTTAAAAGACACACAAAAATGGAAAGGCATTCATGATCATGGAGGAATTAATATGTTAAAGTGTCTATACTACCCAAAGTCATCCAAAAATTCAACCCCATGTCCAGCAAAATCCCAAAGTCATCTTGGCAGAAGTAGAAAATACAATATTAAAATTTGTGTACAATCACAAAAGACCCTGAATAGTCAAAGCAATCCTGAGAAAAAAAGAACAAAACTGGAGGTCTTATATTTCCTGATTTTAAACTATACTACAAAACCGTAATAATAAATAGAAATGGTATTGGCACAAAAATAGATGCATAGACCAATGAAACTGGAATAGAGAACCCAGCATTAAATTTCAGCTTAAATAGTCTTCTAATATTTGACAAGAGAGCCAAGAATATCCAATGAGGAAATGATAGTCTCTCCAACAAATGGTGCTGGGAAAACTGAAGGAAACACAGGCAGAACAATGAAATTAGACCTTTACCTCATACCATTCATAAAAATTAACTTGAAATGGATCAGAAACTTAAACATGAAGCTTGATACCATAAAATTCTTAGAATAAGCTCCTCAACAACGGACTTGGCAATGATTTTGTTTTTGGACATGGTACCAAAAGCACAAACAAAAGCAAAAATTAACATGTAAGATTACATCAAACTCAAATGCTTCTGCACAGGAAAATAAACAAAATGAAAAGACAGCCTAAATAATGGGAAAAATTTTTGTAAGCCATATATTAGCTAAGAGGTTAATATTCAAAATATATAAAAAACTCACAAAATTAAAAACAACAATAAAGAACTCCCAATCTGACTAAAAACCAGGCAGAAAAACCAAGTAGGCATTTTTTCCAAAAAGGATATCAAAACATCCCATTAAAAGATGCTCCACATCGCTAATCATCAGGGAATTGCAAATCAAAATAGAAATGAGATTTTACCTCACACTCAATAGACTGGCTGTTTTTAAGTAGACAAAACAACAGGGGTTGGCAAAGATTGTGACGAGAGCCGTAAATGTTATTGTTTGTTCAACCACTGTCTAGGACAATATGGAGATTCCTCAAAAAATTAAAAATAGACCTACTATACAATCTAGCAATTCCGCTCTTGAGTATGTACCCAAAGGAAAGGAAAACAATATTTTGAAGAGATATCCGTATTCCCATGTTTGTTGCAGCATTATTCGCAATAGTCAAAATATGGAAACAGCTTTAATGTCCATCAATGGATGAGTGGATAAAAAAGATGTGGTGTTTATACACAGTGGAATATTATTCAGCCATGACAGAAGAGGATATCCTGCTTTTTGCAACCTTGAGCACATTATGCAAAGTGAGGTAAGTCAGAGAAAGAAAAGTACTGTATGATATCAGTTATATGTGGAATCTAAAAAAGCCAAACTCATAGTAAAATGGTATTTACCATCAGATGAGGGGTAGGGAGATAAAATCATGGTATTTAAGGATATTTGAATGAGTAGTCAATAAGCCGTAGAGAATTAATGCACATGTAGTGAATATAGGCAGTATTGTACTATAATATTGTAATGAGATAAATATTGCTACTTTGGCAATCATATTACAATATATAAACATGTCAAAGTAGCATACTATGCACCTTAAATTTACTTAATGATATGCCAAATATATTCATTAAGAATCATTTAATTTTAATTTGAATACAACAATGCCACCATGAACAGTAAATACTATATTACATGCCAAATATTTTCTTTTTTAAGTTTGTCATAAACTCCACTCTGGAACAAGTGATTTTGCCTTTTTGGTGTTATATTTCCCCATTTATAAACTAAGGAGTGCTGAATACAGATTTTTGAAAATTCCTTCTTACTACAAAATTGTATGGCTCTCAATGCATGTAGGGGTAGTTTAGAGCTACATCAAAATGCATGATCTTTGAAATATTTTTTAGTAATATATATATAAATAACAAATTCAGTGTAATCTAGTAGCAAGGACCTTTCCATCTTTTGAGGGGAGGACACCTGATGACCTCTGTCTCATACCATTCATAAAAATTAAGTTGAAATGGATCCTTATTTGCTAAATGCTCCTTATTTGCTAAGTTGTTTTCCTCTATGCCCCTCCCTAGGTCCTTCATGAAATGTTCCTTCATTTTTAGTATCTCCAACTCTTCACCTCTAATTCTCTCTTAAACTCATTCCTGTCAAGCTGTCACTGTCCCCAATCCTCTGAACTTGCTCTTACCAATGTCACCAATAATCTCCACACTGCTGAAAGTCTAGTCAATTTGCATTTCTTATTTTATGTGACCTATCCTAATGATCATTCAATTTTTCTTAATACATTTACTTCACTAGATTTTTATTTCCCAGAATATTTTTGTTTTTTGTTTTTTAAATCTTATTGGTTTTACTTTCTCAGATCCCCTCACCAGCCCCTCCTTATCTTCCAATCTCTTAATGCTGGAGTATTGCATGTCTGTCATTGGTCCTATTCTCTTCTTCATGTTTGTTGACTTCCAATGCAGTCTCATCCAATCCTGTGTCTTTAAATATCACCTCAGGCTGAAGATTTCAAATTTATATCTCCAAACCAAACTTCACTCTAGAATCCCATACTCATATATACAACTATGTACCTGCCGTCTCTACTTGGATGGCTAGTGGACATATTCAACATGTCTGAAACCAAACTCTTGGTTTTTCACCTCCTATCTCATCTATTTGCAGCCTTCCCCATTTTGGTTGATAGCCTCCTTCAAGTTACTTAGACTAGAACTTATGAGCTTTTGACCCCCTCTTCTTATACTCCTTAGATATCAAGAAATACCTGTTGGAATAAGCCTCAACATGCATGTAACATAACTACTTCTTACCACTTCCTTTTCTATTGCAAATGTCTGAACTATTATCAACTCTCACCTGAATGGTTACAGTGGCTTCCAAACTATTTTCCTACTTCTGTCTTTGTCCCTTTGCAATTCATTACCAACACTGACTTCAAGAATATCCTTTGAAAGCATAAGTCAGGTCAATGGCACTTTTTGCTCAAAATGTAATCATGTATCCCTGCTTCCCTTAGATAAAGCCAAAGTCTTTAAAATTCCTACAAAGTATCTACTTGACCTGACCCTCCTTTCCCATTACTTCTCTGACCTCCGTCTTCTATAATCTTTGCCCCTGCAAAGATAGCAAAAATAATTTTGCTCTAACCATACTGACTCTCTTGATTTCCTTCCAAGGTACCATTATGCTCCTTATAAGGCATTTGCCTTAACTATTTCTTCTGCAAGGATACATTTTCACTAATATTCACCTCTTTTATTTTACTTATTTATTTTTAAGATTTATTTATTTATTTGAGAGAGAGTGCAAAAAATGCACATGAGAGGAAGGAGTACAGGGAGAAGGAGGACCTCAAGCAGACTCCACACTGAGCATGGGGACAAGGCAGGGCTCCCTCTCAGGACCCTGAGATCATGACCTGAGCTAGAACCAAGAGTTGCATGTTTAACTGACTGCACCACCCAAGGGCCCCAATATTCACCTTTTTAATGTCCCTATCATGATGTTTAAAATGTATGTTATAATATCGAATGTCTAAACTAAAGTTTTAAGAGAAAAGATGGACATTCCATAAAGAAATTTAGATATGAGAATTTCTCATCAAATATTACTTGAAATGTATTAGTTATAGAGCCACACATCTTTTTATTTCTAACAATAATTTGTTATAAAATATAGTATATACTCTAATCTTCCAGTATCCGAATTGTCCATAATATTATTGAATTGGTGTTAATGTTATTTAGGAGATTGCTTTTAATTAATCCTTTTTTTTTCCCTTCTGACTCATTGACCCATAGAAAGCAGTATCCTGCTGAAATGCATTTGTTTTCCTTTTTACACTTTTGAGTAAAAGTAATCAATGCAGTGTTCCCTCAAGTTTCATTTCCAACATCCCTCAAAAATGTTTACATATTCCCTTTCCTCAGCTTACAACTACCTAAGAAAAGCCTTTCTGGGGAAAGAATGGGGAAATTGCTGTGTTATTTACTTGTATTCTATTGCAGTGTCCTTTCTTAAGGGACCTGACTTCTTTGTGGTTTGTTTTTGCTTTTTTTTTTTTTTTTTAAACAAATTAGCATGCATCTTCCCTAGTCCAATACTGTAAGATTCAGCCTTATTCATTCTCCTTCAAAGCTATATAGTGCTTATCTCAATGTTGGAGTGTTTTATTCATCTTTAGGATTGAAAAAGTGAAAAAATTAACATTTAAAACTTGCCTTAAGGACCTTGCCTATAAGAAATGTTACTCTTTTAAAGAGAAGTTAATGCATAATACAAATGACAAAATTTTCACTTTATGATGTTGAGTTTTATGAGTTTTTAAATTACATTAAGTTTTAAGTCTAATGACAGTCAAGAAAATGTAATTTGCATTTGCTGTTCTGCTTTCTGTGATCCCATTCATATTCTTCCTTTCTTCCTCATTTTTTATTTTATAAATATATGAACACCAAATATGCACTGACTATAGGCGAGGTCCTGGAATGTTGATACACATCTGGACAAAAACATTCCTTTCCATAAATTCAACAGGTTGGCAATAAATTTCTGCAGCAGACACTTGTGCAAACAGAATCCCTGAAAGGAATGGGACCACATGTCTGGGAAACTAATGATGCTTTAGACAAGATACATAAGGTTTAGCTTTTAATATTACTGCCTAATGCATGGTTATTTAACAACCAGCCAACAAAGAGAAATATACGCACTAAACTGTGAAAGAATATTTTATAAACAACCGTCATGCCTCTGTATATATGCTTGAGTCTAGGCAAACACACCCAGAGGAGAATTCCGTAATTACCAATGCACTATGTTCAAATATGGATCCAGGAATGAACCAATTAGAATTGCAGAAAAAAATCAAAGAGAATACAAATACAGGAAATATTTTGCCTAAATTTTCTCCTCTGTTTCAGCCAGATGAACAAATTAATAAATCCAACATGTATACTTATTAATATAAAATTAGGTTTTTGCCTTGTAAACAAGTATTTTAAAACTATAATTTCGAACTGGCACTGTGATAGGCAGAATGGTGGTCCTCAGAAATGCCTGTGCTCTAATTCCAAGTATGTTTAAATATGTTATATTACAGGGCAAATGAGACCTTGTAGACATGATGGAGATTACAGACCATTAAGTGAGGAGATTATCCTGGATTATCCAGCTAGCCTTGATTTAATCAGAGCAGTTCTTAAAACCCAGCTTTCTCTGGAAGCAGAAGAGATATGCAGCACAAGAAACACTACAGGGAGGTGATAGGAGAAGGAATCAGAAGAGAATTAAGTGTGAGAATTCAGCATGCTTTTTCTGCTTTTAAAAATGACTGGGCAACATGCAAGATCTACAGAGAAGCTTCTCAAAACTGAGGGCAGCCCTTGTCTGACAGTCAGCAAAGAAGCACGGACCTTAATCCTAATTTGCAAGAAATTGAATTCTGCCCACAACCTAAATGAGCTTGGAAGGAGATTATTCCCAGGGTCTTCTGCTAACAGCCCTGCTGGCCAACACTAACAGCCCTGCTGGCCAACACCTTGATTTTGACCTTCTGAAACATGGAGCAGAGTAACTAGTGTGATAATAGATTTGTGTTTTTCAAGCTGCTACTATAGACAACAATTCTTTAGTGTTTCTAAGGCACCTAGCTTGGTAGAGTTCCAAATATTCAAATTTATGTCCATTTTTGTTGGTCTTATAGTCTATCAGAGAGAAAAAAAGGCTTACTGAACATCCATGTCCCTAGACAAGCTCATAAAGTCTTGATTTAACCTATATCATGCCTTACGTGTAGCACTTGTATTTTAATCATGTCTATCCATTCTGTATGCCATTATTTCTATCAATGCCAAGTCTCAATATATCTTTTTTCTCTCTTAAGGGCAACACTTTTGGCATTAGAGAGCATGATTTGTGTTAGGAATCTGCTGGGGTAGTAACTCATGAATACCAAAAGAATTTCATTAGTGGGTATACCCTCTCAGGGGTCTGCATTGAACAATAAAGGAGATTCTTCTGCATGAGAAATTTATTCCCTTGATAGTTTTTAATTAGGTATTTATTAACCATCTATTGCATGCTAGGAATTATCTTAAGGGTTGAGGTGTATTAAAGATCATGTTCATGGTCTTTACCTTCACAGAAGTCACAGTCTGGATGAGAGAGATATAGAAAGAATAAAAGCTTAGGAGGAGTTGAGACTCTTGGAATTGCTCATGGAAGGCTTCTCAGAAGAGAGGGCTATTGAACTCATTGAGGCTCATAGAGGCTCTAGAGAAAGGACATATGGATAAGGAGGATTTGGATTTGTTCTATTTAAGGTGTACATCATGTTCAAAGATATCCAGAGGAGAGGTACTAGAAGCAGTTCAATATTTCTGGAGTGTAAGGAGAGGAAGTGGATGAGTTAAGAATGAATTAGTAGGAAGATGCCAGATCATGAAGAATTTTATGTGTTATGCAAAAGGCTTGGTAGGAGTTTGGAAGTGTAGACGCTAAGTTCTCGTAAGTTTCTTTATATCTTTGTAAGCCTTTATATCCTCAGGTATGCATATGTACACCTGTGTATATAATTGTATGCTTGTGCTAGTGTGCAGAGTAGATGCTTTACACCATTTTTTAAAAATGAATGATTGGGAACAAAAATAAAACAAAGCCAGAAAGCAGGGAAAAGGAAGAGAAAAAAGTTAAAAACTGGAACCTGTTTTTGAAAAGAAGATGTATTTCCTGAATCAGAGAAACAATTCAGGGAGAAATGGGATCAGAAGCAGATTTTGATTAGGTAGTCTCAATGTCAAAGAGAAAAGATCCAAAATAAGTCATGAGAACTGGCTTTAACTTTATCATTTCCTGACATTGGGTACAACAATGTATGCATTATTTATGTAATCTTAGAAAATGAAAATTACTTGTTACCATACTCAGTAAATTTATAAAGTGTTTGTATTAGACTCATTTAATTTTTTTGGGAATGTGTCATTAATAAAAATACTGTTCATAGGAAATAATAGACAATGAAGTAAATAATCATTCTTTTCAAGCTGGTAGGCAATCACCTCATTTTCAAATATGGTAGAGTTTTATGATTTTGCCTGAATGTAAATCTTGGATCCAATTTATTTTAACACTTAAGGTAGATTTAGTATGCCAGAAATCAAACTATTGCTGAACAAAGTTAAACTGCCTGAATATGATGATTTATCTCATCTGACCTAAAAGAGCAAACTAAAAACAAAAATTATAGCCAGTCAGGACAGACATGCTTATGTAAGAGTAACTTCCCTTCTTATCATTCCAAAAGCAATTATTTCTTAGTGGAAAACCTGTCATTTTACCCCTTGGGGAGGGTTCTATAAATGTGGTGTATTACCTCAGCCTAACATTCCAGGAAAACAAAGGAGCATTTTATTCTCTGAACCCAAATCTGACTACCTCCTTTTTGAATCGAGCTCCAAAACAGCTGGAATTGAGACAATGGACAGAGTAGACAAAAACTGATCTTGCTTCAGTGACTTGGATATTTAGCTTTGAAAGAGAGTCTACACAAAGGCTTTTTGGTGTTAAAAATATAGTGATTTTCACTTGAACTGTTTCCATAATTTGGCTATTGTAAATAATGCGTAAAGATTGAGGTGCATGTGTCCCTTTGAATTAGTATTTTTTGTATTCTTTGGGTAAATACTTAGTAGTGCAATTGCTGGATTATAGAGTAGTTCTATTTTTAAGTTTTTAAAGAAACTCCATACTATTTTCCAATGTGGCTCACCAGTTTGCATTCCCACCAGCAGTGCAAGAGGATTTATCTTTTTCCATATCTTTGCCAACACCTGTTGTTTCTTGTGTTGATTTTAGCTGTTCTGACAGGTGTGAGGTGATATCTCATTGTAGCTTGGATTTGTATTTCCCTTATGATTGTGATGCTGAGCATCTTTTCAAGGGTCTTTTGGCAATCTGCATGTCTTCTTTAGAAAAATATCTATTTGTGTCTTCTGTCCATTTTTTTACTCATCAAATGATATGTGGTACATATATGCAATGGATTATTAGCCATAAAAAATAATGAAATCTTGTCATTTGCAATGACATGGATGGAGCTATAGAGTATTAATGCTAAGTGAAATGACAGAGAAAGACAACTACCATAAGATTTTACTCATATGTGGAATTTAAGAAATAAAATCAATGAACAAAGAGGGGGGGAGAGAGGCAAATAAAAAAAACTAGTCATTCATATGACTTTCCCTCCCAATATGTTCCTCTATAAGAGGAGGAGAATCTTCACTTACTTTTGCTTTAGCATTTCCTAAAGACAGCCCCTACCAGGTCACCATCTTAGTGTGAACTCTGACATTAAGGATGGGTACAAATCAAAGTGGGTAACTTAGGTTGCCACAGGTTCAGCAACTCAGTTATCCCATGTTAGTGTTCTCTTTTCAGAAATATATCATTCATAAAAATGTATCTCTTTTTAAGTTTGGAATGAAGAAAAAGTCAATAGAGAGAGGAACTAATAGGAAAAAGCGTTAGATTTGGTTGGCAAAATTGTGGTGTTCAAAGAAAGAGGGCTACTCTCTGTTAGGCTATTCTGCTATGAGGACAACATGTTTGGGGTGTTCCACCTTCCTAATTGCCATACTCCTGGCACTTCCCTCTGAGTTTTTTAACTATGCTCCATTCCCAAAATTGGGTGCAGCCTCCTTTAACTGAACTTGGAACTTCACCTCTCTGAGCCTCCATTACCTTAACTGAAAAAAAAAAAAAAAAAGTCTTATGTCTTCTAGCTCTATGAGTTTTTGTTTACTTATAATCTTTAAAACTGAGATCTTTGGGTACTGAAGCAAATTCTTAAGAAATGAATCAAACTTTTACTTTCCTCCCTTCCTAATAACATATATCTATCTACCAGGTATCAGACATTGTATCATCTTATTTTTTCTGCTGCTTTAAATTTTATGCCACATATATTAGATTGCTAGGGATACCATAACAAAGAACTACAGATTGGGTGGCTTAAAGATTGGAAATTACTGTTATGGAGGCTAAAAGTTGGAGATCAAGGTATTAGCAGAGTTGGTTTCTTTTGAAGCCTCCCTCCTTGGCTTCTCGATGGGGATTTTCTACCAATGTCTTTTGTACATATCTGTGTCTTAATTTTCTCTGCTTATAAATACACAAGTCATATTGGAATAGAGCCTGTTCTGATGGCCTAATTTAACTTAATTACCTCTTAATGATCTATTTCCCAGTACAGTCACATTCTGAGGTACTAAGGGTTAGAATTTCAACATATAAATTTTGGAAGGACTCAATCAGCCCATAATACCACATATAGATTCTATACACCTTGTTCTCTTTTTGTATATCTCAAAGCCTCTTAGCTAGATCCATACTGAATACTGTTTGTAGAAACATTCGGTCTGTCAATTCCTAAGATATTTGCATGAATATGATATACATAAGGACCTTTGTAGATTTTGCTGACATAGAATTCGTGTGTGTATATATCGGAATGCCTAAAAAGGAAAATGTGGATATAGAAAGGGATACAAGAGATAAAGATAAATTTTATTCCTACCCTATCCTCAGCCCTGATAAAGTGTTCTTGATCGCATAAAAGTTTCAGGTAAAAATTGTTGTAAGGCCCAGATAACATCATCTTCTTCGGAAGCTATGAAGACAAAAAATGCAACATTTTTCTTGAAGAAATAGTGTTTTTTCTTTACGGCTTCCCTTACACGTATCCTGACTACTCTGTCACAGATCACAGGACAACTTTGATATGCTTGGGATTTATATAGCCCCAACAGCAGATTGCTATGAATCACTGATGGAGAGAGGGATCAAAAAGAAGACTCAGTTTTGAGGCTGCTGGATGAGGAGACCACAGTAGAAGAAAATGGAAACCAAATGAAATTTCAGGCAGCCTATAAGGGGATGAGGTTGAAGTCATTCTTGCAAACTTTGGGATCTACTAAGAAACATGTAGTGCTTGGTATTTATGTAAAAGACACATAATTTACACCCACAACTGGTGAAGCTGTGGCTATTTGGGTCACATTTATTAATCATCGCTTATTTCAACCATTTTTGCTTCCTCTTTTTTCCACATTGAATATTTGGTGAAAGATCCATCACCTCCAAATTCTGTAGAGCTGTCAGAAAATAAACTATGCCTTTCAATAACTTACCTACTCATTCAATGTTTTCTTTAAGTCATTCCTTACACAAGAATAAATTGAAATCTTAGTACAGGGTAGATCTGTTTCCTTATTTTCAAATCTTATAGTTTTAATTTTAATAGATTCCTTTAGAAGGGGAACAGATATTTAGGTATTTGCAATGTTCTAGAAACTGCTCTCAAATTAATTAGTATCAAAGAAAAAGTCTAAGTTATTTCATTATTAGTCACTGAGAATCAGGAGGCAATATGTATAACCATGATTTTATGGTAGGCAATCACCTTATGATGTTAACAGATGCATTTTTAGCCTAGACACACACAGGTGTTAAAACTCAGAGACAATTCTAAGAAGGAAATATCGGAGGGAAGAAATTTTACTAAATCTCTATGTTAGGATGCCTGGTTGGCTCAGTGGTTGAGCGTCTGCCTTCGGCTCTGGTCGTGATCCTCGGGTCCTGGAATCGAGTCCCACATAGGGCTCCCCGCGGGGAGCCTGCTTCTCCCCCTGCCTATGTCCCTGCCTCTCTCGTGTCTCTCATGAATAAATAAATAAAATCTTTTAAAAAATCTCTATGTTAAATATCCTAGAAGGCCCTCAAATGAATATCAGATGAAGAATATCTTTTCTCCCACTTTCTTTGGTGGGTAGGGTTTTTGTGTTCACCTGACACCAATAGAAAGCAAATGAAAATAGCTAAATTTAAGATAGACAAAGCTTGATGTAAAGTTTTGTATATTACAAATGCACTACTAGGTAGTATAATTTTAGAAACATGATGAAGGAAGATATTTTCAATAAGTGATAGTGGGTCTCTGTTATTGAAGATTTTAATGAAAATCCCATTTTTCTAAATAAGAAAAAATGGAGAGCTAGTTCTTTTTGCATGTTATTCAAAAGAAAATGTAAGAGGAATTAACTGAATGTACATAATCTGAATATACCATCCATCTGATTGGAGAAAAGATTCAGATATTCTCAAGAAATAAGTTTTTAAAAAGTAAGTCACATCAGAAGTCAAAATACAAGCTTAGGATTTGTAAGAACTTTCCAAACTGCATATGTGACCATGGAATTAGGATGTTTTCAAATTTGACAACTAATTTGTGCTAAAGTGGGTTATGGATGCCAGACCCAAATAAGTAGAATAGATTTTAATGTTTGTTTTGAGTGAGATTCAGCACTTTGGACAGGGAGACCAGTATTGTCTGGAAGGTTTTATATAATCAACTCCTTATTATGGAATAAGAACTAGAGATTTTGAACCATTAGGATAGATTAGGGAATCAGTAAAGAAAATTATCTCAGTTTAAAAAGGTTTTATTGGGAACAATAGAATTTCTATTAGTATAAACTCAACTAACACTTTCTAAACTAGACCTTAATGGTGTACTACACACACTGGAATTTTCCACTTTTTTTAGTTTTTATTTCTTTAAGTATGGTTGTTTCCACATGCATTGGTCTGAGCATACTCAAATTATTTATCTGTACTTTTATGTCTTTCAGTTGTATTTGATAATTTATTCATTATTTTCTCTTTAATTACTATTAGATGCTGACCCTGTAATTTTTACACCATTTTTACTCTAATATTCCTCTTCTTTGAATTTTAATCCTACTTTCTGGATAATCCTCTTGCCTTATTTTGCTACATATTTTACCTTTTTTTTCCCTTTAAGTTTCAGCTATTTGATTTTAATTTGAGAGTTCTTGTTTTCCTTTTTCTCTTTTTTGTAACATATGTTTTTATTTCATGATTACAACAACATCTTAACTATCTGAAGCTATTAAATATTAATTTATTTAAATATCTCTCTGCATTATCTCTGTTTTCTGTTTCTTTTATTAGATTTGCTTGGTTTGCTTTGGTCTCTCTTTTCTATATTGGAGGCTTTGAATATGTGTTGATCTTTGCTCTCTACAAGACTATGAAACTCAACGCTGACTAGAGTTCTGTGTGCCATGGGTGTGGCATGCCAAGTAGTGAGCTTCCTTTAATAACTGGATGAACAATTGATATTCCCATCTCAGATGCAACAGATGTCAGTGTGTGTATATCAGTTTTCTAGCTCCTCTAACCTTATGCCTGGGGATTGTTAGCCTCGCTGCTAATGATCAGGAGGCAGGTTTGACAAAGAGGCTGGGATCTAACTACTTAAAATTCAGACTTACACTTAATGTCTTTATCTTCAGTCTGGAATCTCATGCTTGCCCTCCTCCGTGCTTGGTGTTTCAGTCTCAAGTCTCGCTAACTCAGTTTCTCTGAAACAAATTCCTTCAGGCTCCTGGAATTGAAGAAGGGAGGCAGTCATCTGATGCTACAGAGTAGAGTAGACACCTAGGGCCTAACAACTCTGTATACAGGCTTTCAGATTCCTGTTTTCTGCCTCCTACCTAATCTCCACTTCTTGCTCTTTCCTATGCTCCTAATTGTTGAGCCTTCCTAAAATCCTCAGAGGTGGTTTGGTTCACTTTTTATCAGTTAAATCCACTTCCTCCACTATACCAGGTATTTGAATTTGGCCTTTCTCTCTCTGCTAAGATTTTCATAGTTCCTCTCTTTTCTTTCTTTAAAATATCATAATTTAGGATTGTAGATATATTTGAGTTTGGTTAAACAAGAAGCTTCTATTTCTATTTCTTTAACTTTCGTTTTCTTGTGACTTTCAGTGAAAGAGAATGGAATGGTTTCTACACCTTGAAACTGGAAATCTAATGTAATACCTTATAACTCTGATGATAAAATAATAGAAATATTTGGGAAAAGAATATATAAATTTAAGACTAGGCTATTTTAATGTAGCCAGCTCATTCTAATATTTTCACATTGTCCTGAATATCCAGACATGAGTCTTGATTTTGACCTGAGCATCATATTCTTGTCTTTGTTCTTTGATTTTTTTAATTGAAAAATGGTTGCATGCTCAGTCCTAATAATAGAATTTCCATATTTCACTGGTACAATCACTAATGTGTCCTTTTCTCCTCAAACTTGTAGACTTGCCATCTCCTCATTTAATTACTTTAGTCTTTAAAAAGATTTTATTTATTTATTTAGAGAGAGGGCACATGTTGCGGGATGGGGTTTGGGGGAGATAGAGGATCTCCAGCAGACTTTGCACTATACATAGAGCATATAGTGGGGATCTCATAACCCTAAGATCATGACCTGAGCCAAAGCCAAGTGTTGGTCACTTAACCAACTGAGCCATTCAGGTGCCCCTGCCATCTCCTCATTTATGCTTAGTAGATAGCATCACTTTGGACTTTTGAGCCATCAAGTTTCTACTTCTTCCACTTTCCTCACACCAAACTTTTGCCTCCTTTCTTACTATGGTGAAAAAGTAAAAAAATAATGCCTCTGCCTAAGTCCTGGATTTCATCTTTTACTACTTTCTCAGGGTCCTGCTCTTTTTATTATTTCTTCTTTCTCCTTTTACTTTCCATTGTCCTATCTTGTCAACATTTTAACATGAGTTAAACCTCTGTCTTGAAGAAAAACCACCTTTCTGAATTTCACATTTCTAATTTCGAACTTACTCCTTACCTTCACAAAAAAACCTTTTTGAGTTTTCTGCAATGGCTCTGTCCACTTCCTCACCTTTCACTTACACCTAAACCTATTGCAGTATGGCCTCATATGTATCACTCTATAGACACTATTCTCATTGAAATGAAAAACAAGTTTAAACATGGCTTTCCTGTAGCCTAATACAGTGGACATTAGCTCTTACAGTGGTTAACTATGGTCCAACATTTAGCACTATTGATCAATCCTATATTCTAGGAACACATTTTATTTCATTTTCATGATAACCCAGTATCAGTCAGGATGAGTTAGCTTTTGCTACAGAATAAGACATCCTTTATATTTGTAGCAGATTGAGTTGGGCTCTGATCTGCCTTGTCTTTAGTCTTAGACACAAGCTGATGGAGCAGACATTATCTGGAACATGGTCAATTATTAAAGAAAATGGAAAAAGAGAGCATGATAAATCAGATACTAGTCCTTTTAGCCTCAATAGAATTAATATATTCCACTTCTGTTCACATTCCATTGGCCAAATGGGTTTTGTGACCCCACCTATCTCTAAAGGAGCAGAGAAGTGCAAGCTTACTAGGTGCTTCCTGGAAGTAATTTGGGAAAAGCACTGTAAAAGACCATTACCACCTTTTGCCATAAAACTGCCTAAAATATTCATATCTATGCAAGCAATATAAACCAAACTATACATTCTTTGAAGTGTCATTTCAGCCATATTATCAACTGAATGAATCAATCATGATTAATAATAGCCACATATATTAGAAATAAATATATTTAAAATAACTACCTAAATTGTACTGAAATAAAATACATACCTCCCTTTCTTCTATTTCCACTATATACTTATATACTTATACTTAGAGTATAAGTATCTACTATATACTTGGCACAGTGAAGATTAAACAAAATATGACAAATAAGGGGAAATACTGTATAAATCTTGTAATTCTTGGTTTTGCTCCTTATTCGTCAATGAATTCATTTCACTTATAAAAAGTGAACCTGAAAATATAGTTATTGTTGCCTACAAGATAGAAATTTGAATAGTGACTGGAAATGTGAAACTCTAGACATCAAGAACAGAGAGCATTCCAATTGTAAAAATTCTTCACAGTTCCTGTTTAAAAAAAATCATACTTTTTTTTTTTTCCAAATGCTTCTTGAAAACATGCTGAGATGGAAAGAAAGTTAGATCAGAGATAGTACTGGGAGTAGACAGCAAATCAGAAGTCTAGTTATAAATTACTTTTTAGGTGGAAAAACCATGCTAGCACTTCCCAAATCAGGCCAAATTCATTTTAGCTTATGCAGTTGTTTCCTACTGAGTCAGTGCACTATAGAAGGCAAAGACATCCAACACTTCTGTAATAGGTCAAAGAAAAAAATGTGTAACTGGAAGAAAGAGTGTGAGGCTCACTAGAAGCAGGTCAGTGCTGCTCCAAGATCACTGCACGGAGACCTTAAAGGGTGACTGATTTTTATATAGAGTGTAGGAAAAATGTGTATGACTCTATGTATATGGATAGGCACTCATTTAAACAAGTTTGTGTTTGGTTACTTTTTGGAGGTTCATGATTATTTTAGTTGGATCCTTAGGAATACGGGTGCCTTTCAAAAGGAGGACATTTGAAAAAGTGAAACATTGACATTTATTAAATAAAAAGTGTAAATTGAGTTGGAGGATGCATATACATCATGGGGAAATGCAACTGTTATCAAGATGTTTTGTGGTTGTGATATTAAACATTCAGCCGATCCACCAGCAAGCTCTCCAGTCTGCTTTATCTAAGATTCCCTTGAAGGCTCACATCAGCATTCTATGTAAAAACAGCTAGTTGGCTGGGTAGCATAAAGAGAGCTCTGGTGGATTTCCTTTACCAAAGCAAGTCCCTAATCTCACATCTGTCCTTTATTCTGGAATATCCTTGGCTGTTTTTATGTAGCTCTTCAGTAGACCATCAGAGTTGGCTCAAGGGAACCAGAGGAAAGTGGCAAGTGTCCCACCTAGACCTACTTCTTTGGTTATTCAGTTGTTGGGGAAAGTGCAAAGGCATGATCTCCTGTGGAGACTTGGCTCATGATAAGTAGAAGAAAATATCCATATTAGGAGAGTTGTTGCAAAGTCCAAGTTAAATATGACACCCTTCCTCCCCTCGGGTTCCCATATGTGGATATGCATGCTTGACAGAAGGATTAAAACATTTCTGGTTTCATCTGGCTTAATTTGGCACATGTCAACACCATTTCTCTTCTTAGAGTGGTTGCTTCTCTCTGGCCAGGTTCCAATGATCTCACAGCGGAAATTTTCAACGTTAAACTTTATGTGCGTGAAATATTTTAGAGATTTAAAAATTTTTGTTTATTTTAAGGAGAAAATGTCAACATGAAATAAAGTACTAGGAATTCTATTAACAAATTGAACTGAATCATACATGTAGTAGAGATGATATCAAATTTGAACAAACATAGCCCCTTAGCTACTTACTACTAGTTTTGCCACCTTAGACAAGTTATTTCACTATCTATGCTTCATTCTCCTCTTCTGCAAATGAGGATAATGTAACTGCCCCGAGTTACTGTGAGAATTAAATGAGTTAACATATGTAAAAAGTGCTTACAGCAATGCCTGGCACATAGTTAAGGCTCCATAAATTTTGGTTATTGCTGCTGGTGGCCTATTGCAAACATTGCCCCAGGTACTGTAGGACAAGCAGTGGTAAACGAATGATGGTCTTTACCTTCAAGATGTGGAAACCTAAGAGGTACACATGAATTATAATTCAACTCAGGCTTCTATAAGAGCTATAACAGAGACACAAATGCAGCTGGCAATACACAGGAAGGGCAGGCTAATGATGAGGGCTGCATTTGATTTGTCTTAAATTATGTGTCAGATTCTGACAGGTAGAAGGAGAAAAAGAGGTAATCACCAAACATTCTAGTCAGAGGATACAAATAAGGATAAACTTATAAAGATAGGAGATAGACTACAGCATATAGTATCCATGTTACTGACATTTTCTTTTTCCTGTGCCTAGTGGCAGCCATGGCTAATCTATTTCAAAATTCTTTTCTGCTGAGCCTGCTTTGCGTGAGTCCTTCTTAACATAGGGCTCAAGAGAAGTTCCTGGGTGGCTCAGTTGGTGAAGTATCTGCCTTTGGCTCCAATCATGATCTCAAGGTCCTGAGATCAAGCCCTGCATCAGGCTCTCTGCTCAGTGCGGAGTCTGCTTTTCCCTCTCCCTCTGTGCTCAATTGCTCTCTCAGATAGATAAAAATAATCTTAAAAAAATCCCCTAACATCTTAAAACAACAACAAAACCCAAAGGGCTCAAGGAACAACAACTTCTTGACCTTTTTGGTAATGAAATCTGTTTGCCACCTAAGGTATATGATAGCTTTGTGGTAAGGATGAATGTAGTAATAGATAAATTTGAAAAAGAAAACCAATAATGATTACCATATATTGAGTATTCATTATGTATGTTCACATGTGCCTATTTAATTCTTACAAATATATAAGATATGTATTCTTCTTTCCATTTTATATGTAAAGAAACTAAGACAAAAAGGTTAAAACTATTTCCAAGGTCATTTAGCTAGAAAATGTCGGAATTTAAAACCAGAGCTTTTAAAACTTAAAAGCTGTATTCTTAATCACATTATAATATTGGATCTCTTAAAATAAGGAGTCAAGCTGAAGTTAATCATAAGACAGCCTTTAATTTCATGTTAAAATAAAAAAAATCTATTTTGCATATAGAGGGAAACTATTGAATGCTTTTGTGCTCTAGGAACAAAACTTCACTGGCAGGATGAAAAATATTGGCAATAAGGATATTGGAAATGGGATGACCAGTTTATTGAGAGAAAAATGGGGCTATGCATGGAAATGAGATAATAGAATCAAAGTATAGCTTCCAAGTGAAAGTCATAGGATTTGGCTGTATGGAAAGAGGGACATTTCTGAAAGTTTACATGTGGCAACTTGACAATTGATATGGGCAGAAAGATAGTAAATTAAATTTGAGATATTGGTGGAATATACAGATGGGGATTTTCTATCAGACTGATTCTTTCTTTCTTTCTTTCTTTCTTTCTTTCTTTCTTTCTTTCTTTCTTTCTTTCTTCTCTTATGTAAATAAGGTTTAAGATGTTAGGTTTTGTTCTCATCAAAAAATAGTGGACACTGTGCTAATGAAACTAAATATTTTTAATCTATATCAAGAATGTGTACATCCTTCAGTAATATTAAAGAATGTGTGTGTGTGAGAGAGAGACAGAGAATAGAGTTGTAGGATTTAATTTAAAATAATTGTTTGATATTATCAGAGAAATTCTCTAAATTTCTCATTAAATCACTTCTTTATAAGCAACAAGTTAGATTTATTATGTCGTTGTCATTCTTCCATGGCAGAGAGTCCTTGCCCAGTCAGAAATAAAGTCAGTGCCAGGGCTCTCGGCAGTCTGACCTACTTAGCTAGGATTTTTATTGGGTTTGTAGCTGAATTCTACTGAGAAGGTGTCAGAATGGTAGCTCCTGATGCTGACAGGCAGTACAATAACAGTGTTGTTGGAAAGCATGCACATGGAAGCTCAGCTCCTCCCTTTCTTTAGCCATATTGGAATCCCTTGAATTCAGTAGAGCATGGCACACTGTAAAGGATGTTTATGTTTTTCTGTCATCATTAAACATCAATTAGAGTTTATATTAGAGTGATGCCCAGGAACTTTACCATTCTACATAGTATTTCCATGTAGCTGATAGACAATATGTGGATCATCTTGTAGAAATTTATGTTAGTAGTCAACACAGATGAGGAAGCATTAAGGTGAGAGCAATCATATGCTAAAACCAAAAGCAGCATATAGATATAAAAATATCAGATCGTAGGAAAACAACCCCGACTAATTCTTATACTAAAATCAAGATGTGGTCTTTAATAAACTTTTATATTACAAATGCTAAAATTCCTAATAACTAAAGATAACATTTTTTATTAGAATAATTAAAGTCTTTTATAATTCAGTGAGAAAAAAAAAGCAGTTTGTCTTTCTCACAGATAACTGTTAAACAGCCAATGGACCTTAGTGTAAACTTACTTACAAAAAGTTTGATGTGTTCACGGAGACTTGGGGCCCATAGTAAGAAACATGCTCACTATTCTTAAGGAATTTAGAAAGTAAAAAAAGTCATGGGAGATAGATATATAATAACCATGTTATACATTTTTGTAGAACAATAATTAAAGGGATTTGGAGACACAGAAGGCAAATTATTTATTTAGAAGTAATGCAAGTATTCGTTAGAAAGGAAAATCTCCCCTGAAAACAGCAGGTCCTCATCTTCAAGCTGAAAGGATTAAAGAAAGGGGTTAGTCATTCACATCCTAAAGGACCAAGGTTTCAGAATTGATTAGTGTTCTTAGTGCTATTGAATTTCTATGTGATATCAGCATAACTTGAACTGAAATATCATTAGTTTAGGAAATTTAAGCAAATTAATGAGTAGAGATTGAGTAAAATATGATTGGCAATAATTTTTTGAAGATCTCTCTTCAGAGGAATACGGTTACTGAATCAAAATTGCAGGGAAAAAGTGACAAATAATCAGGGTTTTTGCTGTAATTTTCATATTTGGGTTGGGAGCCAGCTTCCTCAGAAATCAGCTTGATAGTTCCCTCTCCTTCCATGTCCTTGGCACACAGAGCAGCTGCTTGTCTCTGGAGTCCAGCTGTGAAGAATTTAAGGGAGCCCTCTCCAGGAGTGCCAGCCCCAGGAATGTTCTCCATGCAGATTTCTCCCAGAATCTCAATATGGCAAAGCTCACCATGGGACCATCTTTTTAGTTAGACTTGCCAACAAATGTAAAAATATTTGGCATGCTCTTTCCACCTTTGCTACTATTAATTTAGTCTTTGCCTCTGAAAAGTATTGCCAAGAGTAAAGTTTCCTGTGTTTATTTTATTTCTAGCATGACATCTTGCTTTGAAAACTTTGAGTATGTGTATAGGCTGGGAAAGAAAAAAATAGGCTCCACTTTTTCCCTCTTTGCATTAATACACAGTCTAAAGAGGAAATTCAGGATAAATGATGAAAGTCATGGGCTTTATAAGATCTGTGGAGAGAGTTTATATGCTGGCCTGATGATAGACATTTCATTGTACTTTCAAAGGCACCTCGATGGCAAATAACCTTTGAGGGAACCTTAGTAAATCATTAAAAAGCAAAACAGACAAAGAAATTGGAAATTGGAAAGATGTATGTGCATTTATTCATTGTTGTTGGAGGATATGAGGGGTAATAAGTATTAGAACCTTTATTGTTTGTTTTAACTTTGGTACCCAGAAGATTATGGTCCATTATAGATAACAAGAGAAAGCAATAGGTTCTAAGGTTGAATAATCTTACGGAGATGAAGGACTTGGATATCTTGATGCGGAGTGAAGGGAGGATATTATCATGAAACTGACTTATCCCTGGTGTTTGACATAGTAACTATATCAGAAAAAGGTGGTAGATAGAAATATAAATTGGTGAAGAAAAGGCATAGCAAGGCTTTCAGATACCACTTAGTTTGCCTCATGGTGACCAGGGAGCTCTACATAAGAGAAATGCTGTCATCTCGCTAATTATAAAACCTACAGTTTTAGAAAACAAATGGATTTTAGTGGAGAAATTCATACCTTAAGAAAGTGACAACCACGATAAAAAAAAAAATCAGTTTTCCTAAGGCAGTTAGCATGGACTCTGTAATGAACTAAAAAATGGGAAATTTAATTTGAATTTTCCGAACTGTGTGCCCAGACATGTAGGACTGAAACACATTTTCAGAAAGCTATAAAGCAACCATATTTCTTGACAAGGACTGATAATCTGCTTACACAAAGAACTTTTTTTTTTTTATCAGAGGGCTTCAAAGAATAAGTATAAAATTAACTATCATATTATCATTTACAACTAGGGAAAATGAATGGGTGGTAGGGAAGTGATTAATATAAAAGTTCCATGAGTCAAAGTTCATATTTTCTATTTTTAATCTAGAGTTACTGTATTCTCTTTGTTATTTTAAAGTCAAAAGAATTTTATTATATTTTTTCCAAAGATATACCATATTTAAGAGCATTCGATATTTCAAATAATAAAAATATTACCAAGTTGTTTTTATTTTGAAAATACTTGGCACAATAAAATTTCAAGACACCAAAATGATTCCTCTCACTTTCTGGATATCAAGTCTGTGATCCTTTGTCACTCAAAGATTTTGTCAATGCAATAAGGAAAGAGAACAGAACATAGCCTCAGAGCACTGATTAATTTATAGGAGTAGTGGCTGGTATTATCACAGAGAACCTAAGGAAAGTAGAAGACACATTTGCCAAAAGAGTGAAGGTCCAGAGAGGATGGTAGGACATGCCACATGAAACCTCAATATCAAAAAGAAAATGTGGAGAAAGGAATCCTGGATATAAAAGCTATTTTTGGAAGGAGCAGGACAAGAACATTAAAGACAAATATTGTCTACTTTGGAATCCTGTCTAGTGCATGGCGTGCCTAGGTTAACAATATAGGAGCCAGAATAGACTGGATGTCACAGCTTTCATATTCCACATCATTGCTCTGAGGAGATTCGAAAGAATGACACTAATCCCTGATCTTTGGCTGCTGAAGGGCATGGGCAGCCGTCATCCCCTGAGCCCTTACAACTGTCAGATGTAGCGCTGAACCCTTAATTCTCCATCTCATTTGATTCTCATACCAGCCTAATTATCGTGAATAATATCGCCCACCCTGGTTTTGTTGGTTTTGTTTTTTTTTTTTTGTTGTTGTTGTTTTTAGCAGAAGATCCTGAAACTCTTCACTAAATGACTCTAAGTTCAAACAAAAAATAGCAGTACAACCAGGGTTTAAACCTGAAGCCATCTGACTCCAAGACTCTTGCTATATATCCGGGTGTCTTGAGACAAAGGAACTCCTCTCAGAGAAATGTCTGGGTAACTTGATGCTGTTTGGTCTCCGGGCTCTGAACTCAGCCCAGAGCAGCAGACCTCTCTAGCTGGGGCAGGAATTGAAGGAAAATTCCTGGGACTTTAGCACTTCCTCTAGCTAGTCTCAGGCTCTCCCTTCTGTTCTCCCCCAACAGATTCTAAGATGCAAATATCCTACCTCTGCTCCAAAAAGAGAAAATGGAAGTTGGAAGGAGAATGCGAGTCTTAGAGAGGCAAGGGACTGAATGCCTGTCCAAGTTTCTCCATTTCCTGGCCTCTCAGTCACCACCTAATTCCCAGCATCAAAGAGGATGTAAGGAAAAGCAGGCTTTGGAAGGACAGGGGCTCTTCACCCTCTGCAATTTTTCCCTCTGTGTCCCTAATTCCCCTTGAAATCCATTGTCCCTTTCTCTAGCTGTGACATAGTCCTTTAAAAACAGACCACTTGTTCTTGGAATTTGGCAGGGAAGAGGGCAAGACTTCATCATCGGGTGAGTTAATTGTTATATCCTGTAAGGATGTCTACATGGCAGTCCTAATTGTGCCTTTCGCTGCCTATAAAGTAAGGTGGTTTTTTTTCTTTAATTTTTAATCAAGCCCCTGAAAATCCTCAGGGCAAAGAGAGTTTATAAATTGCACTAATTGGAATGGAGCTATTTCTAAAACATGCCTTAACACAGAAGGGTTTTTCTTTTTCTAGAGCATCCAGTGCTTTACCCCAGATAGATAAGATAGTTAATCCTCCTTCACTTATTACTCTTCTGTCCTGTGTCTGAACACACTGACTAACCTTTCCCTGCGGCCTTGGCATGCACCACAAGTACAGGCGGTGATGTGGAAGGATAAAAACATTACTCAGACACTTTACGAAAGTTTCTAGCACTTGGCAATACTCAGTCTGACCTTTATGTTGGATTTTGCCATCATTTTAATCACTTTACCATCACTTGCAGGAGAGAATGTGTCTTTAAAAGTGCCCTATTTAGGGAAGGCGTCAGAGCCAAGACTAAGTGTACATTCTCATTATTTCACATGTTGTCAAAGTAACCAGCACAGTGCAATGACAGCATTTGAAGAAAATAGGTTTGTGAAAGCTCTTTGTTCAGGTAGGAGGGCATTCTATTGCAATTATTTATATTTGGATATAATCTTTTTATTGATATTTTTATGCATATTCAATAATACAAAGAATAGTTGTGAGGTTATTGCATCCAAAATTTTACTTTTAATTTTCTGGGACTATTGGCAAAACCCTTATAAAATTCTATGTCTTTTGTAAGAGGCTTCAAGAGTTTTTGGGCTGTCTGCTGTATTCTTTGTTTCTGTGTATTTGGCTGATTTCTATAACTATTTTACTGTAACTGTATATTTGGCCAATTATTTTACTCTATTTCACTTGCAAAAAATTAATTCACACATAGCATGTTGAAAGAATTTCCAGTGTGATGTCTAACACCCCCAAAGATAAGGCATTTGATTTTAAACTGATTATTACTACTGTCAATTCATCTTATTTACTTTTTCATTTTTCTATTTTAAAAAATATCAAGCCTACAGAAAAGTTTCAAAGAGGACTCTGGGAGTTTAATTGTAGACATTGTGACACTTAGTCCAGTACTTCAGCATTTCTCTCCTAAAATTTGGGACCTTCTCCCATAAACTGCAATACAATCACCATAAGAAAATTTAACATTGAGATGAAACTTTTATCAAATAAACACTGTTCATATTCAAATTTCCGAAGTTTTCCAATGAAATTCTTTATAATTACTCATATACCTCCTTCCAGGATCCAATGAAGAAGAATCATGCATTGCATTTAGTTATCAAGTGTCTTTATCCTCCTTTAATCTAAAACAATCCCCAGTTATTTTATTCTTATGGCATTAACATTTTTTTAAAGAGACCAGATCATTGTTTTGCACAATATCCTTAAAAATGACTATTTTCTCCTAAGTAGATTCAGGTAGAGTATTTTGGGCAGGACTACAACAGTTGTGATGTGTCCTTCACAGAGCATCATATAAGGAAGTACATGATATCAGTGTATCCAAGTTTGGAAATTAAGTTTGATTATTTGGCAAAGTAGTGTCTGTTGTGTTTCTTCATTGTACAGGTACACTTTTGTGATTAATGAGTACTCTGCAAGGTGATATTTTGAGACTGTATGAATATTGAATAATTTTTTTTCTCCAGTAATCCTTCCCTCAATGGTTTTGGTATCCATTAATGCATATTGCTTGGATTAGTCATTACTCTGGTGCCAGAAAGATGGTGATTTTCCAATTTTATAATTTCCTCTGCATTTGTTCATTGTCATTTTCTGTAAAGAAGAACTTTGCATTCTCTACCTCCCCAACACCTGAAATAATTATTTTTGGGTATAATTATGAACTGATGGACTCCTTTTTTTCCCAATGTATTATAATTTATTCCACTCATTATTTGTTATACTGCTCTAGTTATTCCAAATTAGGCTCGTGGAAACCCTGCTAGGCTCTGTTAACCATCTCAATTGTCCTATTCCCTTAACTTGCTTATTATAAATAAACTTCGAAGATAATTAAAAATAATTTTTAGCCCAGTTATTTGTAGCAGTATATCAACTCCCTTATCACATTTGTTTTCACCTGTGAAAAATTGTGTAATGGCTCATCTTCAATAATATATGAAGAGCTTAGAAGTTGTCACTCCTCTTTTCATAAGAAAAAAACTGAACATACTGAAAACCAGTGATCTTTCTTGAACATAGCAACAAACTAAGATCTCAGGTCAAGCTGCTACCTCAAAACCATGCAAATTCAGAGAGTTACAAAAATGGTCTGCCCACCTGGAGCAGAAGTCATGGGAGCCATAAACTTATAGCAAGAGTTAAATGGTAATTTTTATAATGAATTTTCAGATGCTGAGTGTGGACTCGGATGAGAATGAGAAACTCCTGGGGCATCCATTCTGAGGGGGAACCCTGCACTTTAATGGCATTTGCCTCCAGAACCCCACCATCTTCCTGGTGAAGAGCCAGGAAAGATCTCCTGTACCTCTGGCAGGGGGAGGGGAAAAGTAAAATTTAAAAACCATAACAAAGTCCCATCCATTCTTCAGGGTTCAAGACTTTACCAGAGCCTTATTCCACCTAGGAGACGGCCATACATAATACTCTGGTGCCATCTCGGTTCACCAAAGAGGGGGAGTAAAGCTAAGAAATATTGGTGAAAATTACAGCCCGGTGACACAGGCCCACTAAAAGACTGAGATCTCCCCTGACACACACACATACCACTAAGGCTCCAGTGTAATAGTGAGTTAAAGCTGAAGAGGCTGCAAGACAGACTGTCATTGAGCAGTTCTTAGGGAAGTTGAAAGTGATAGCAAAGACAAAAACAAAGGCAATAAAGGTATTTGAATCCTCTAGTATGTACAACTATATAAAATGTTGACCACTGCCCAACTTCTAGGTAGAATAACATGAAACTTCTGTGAAGTTTCTAAAGACTGATTTACTTAAGTTCCTAGTACCTAATTCCTTTGTTATGTTTGTGTTGTAACATTCCATATGTAATCTGTGATTTCTGCCTATAAAAAATCAATATGGTAACACATATAACATGAAGGAAAACTTAATTTTTGATTCAGTATTAGACCAAGTTATATGTATAATTAACGAAGTACAATTACAAAGTAATATTAAATCAATAGACACCCCCAAAAAAGGCAGACTATTTTCCTTAGGAACAGAGAAACTAAAGTGAAATATTTGCATTGTAGGGACCTGCTGGTTTTATGGTCACATCTGCTAACCAGTCTGTTGTATCCTTGGCTCACAGAGATCCCCATGACTGCTGAAAAAAGTGATTCTTTCTGAAACATTTCCCCTTCATGTACCCTAGCATATTTCAGCAGTTTGTATTCCCAAAACTCGTGGTTGAAAAACAGCCTCATGCCTACATTTCCTGAAAAGAAGATCAGTCCAGAGGTGATTCAGTAACACATGAAGCTTGCTCTCCAGACATAAATATGAAATACAAATCAGAACACTGGCATAAAAATGACAGAAACCTCATCATATTGAGTTGGGAAGTCAACCTTATTATTAGTTAACAGGGATTGAGTGTTCTTTGGCAGTTGGTGGTGCCAACAAAGGGCTAGGTGCTGTAGAGAACACAGACAAAGTTCTTGCCCAGGGGGCTCATAATCAGATTAGACAAACCAGACACTCACACAGTCCAGCAGTCTGGAGTGGAGAAAGTTGGGTTTATATGGGGAACCTAAGGTCACTCTGTCCATAAGCATACTGTTTGCCTCCAACAAGCTTGTTCTCTTGTGTTTCTTCCAAACACAGAAGAAAACCTTAACATTCTTCCTCATGATTTTCATTTCAACACCACCCAGGAAGTCTGTTTTGCAAGTACTGTTGGGTTTTCATTGTCAAATGACAGGATTTAGGATGAATTCTATAAGCACATGGTCTGGTTTACTGGAGAAGGAAGGGCAAATTCACAAGGCCAGAGTCACTAAAAGAGAAGCAAAATGATGTAGGAGAACATTTTTTATGGAGACCATCAGAGCCAGTTTTCTACTGAGGCTGCAATACACAAATTTAGAAGTTCAAATTTTTTAGATTCCACATGTAAGTGAAATCATGCAGTATTTGTGTATCTGGTTTATTTCATTTAATCCATTTATCCATTGACAAACACTTTAGGTTGTTTTTGTATCTTGGCTATTGTGACTAGTGCTGCAATAAACATGGGTGGGTATCTCCTTGAGATACCGGTTTTGTTTCTTTTGGATACATACCCAGCATGGGATTATTGAATGATAAGGTTTTTAATTTTTTGAAGAAACTCTATACTGTTTTTAATTTTTTGAAGAAACTCTATACTGTTTTCTATAATAACTGTACCAATTTTGACCTCTACCATCACTGTACCAGATTGTTGAAGATCAGTTGATCACATATATATGGATCTATTTCCAGATTATTTATTCTGTGCCATTGGTCAGTGTGTCTGTTTTGATATCAGCACCATACTGTTTTGATTACTATAGCTTTGTAACATGTTTTATAATCAGAAAGTATGATGCTTCAGCATTGATTTTTTTTTTTTTTTTGCTTAAGATTGCTTTGGCTATTTGGGGTCATTTATAGTTATATATGAATTTTAGGATTCTTTTTCTATTGTGAAAAATGCTGTTGTAATTTTGATAGATATCTGTACATTACTTTGCATAGTATGGATACTTTAATAATATTGATTCTTTCAACTCATGAACAAAGGCTATTTTCCCATTTCTTTGCATTTTCTTCAATTTCTTTCATCAATATTTTATAGCTTTTAGTGTAGAGATCTTTCACCTCCTTGGTTACATTTATTCCTAAGTATGTTATTCTTTTGTAGTACCAAAATTGTAAATGTGATTGTTTTCTTAACTTGTTTTTTGGATAATTCATTGCTAATGTATGCACATGCAACTGATTTTGTATGTTGATTTTATATCTTGCAACTTTACTGACTTTATTAGTTCTAAGAGCTTTGTGGCTGACTCTAGGGTTTTCATATATAAGGTCATGTTGTCTGCAAATAGATGCACTTTTACTTTCTTCTTTCTAATTTGGATACTTTTTAATTCATTTTTCTTGTCTAATTTCTCAGGCTAGGCTTTCTAGTACTATGTTGAAAAGAGGTGATGAGAGTGAGCACCATTGTCTTGTTCTGATCTCAGAGGAAGAGGAAAAGCTTTCAACTTTTCATCATTAAGTCAATGTTAGCTGTAGGATTGTCATATATGGCCTTTATTATGTTGAGGTGTATTCTTTCTATACCTAATTTTTTGAAAGTTTTTACCATAAAGGGATTTTAAATTTCATCAAATTATTTTCTGCATTTATTGAGATGGTAATTTTCCTTTATTCTATTAATGTAGTATAACGCATTCCAGAGATAAATCCCATTAGAAAATGGCATATGATTCTTTCAATATGTTGTTGAATTTGTTTTGCTAGTTTTTTGAGATTTTTACATTTATGTTCAACAAGAACATTAGCCTGTGGTTTTCATTTGTTGTAGTGTCCTTGTCTGGCTTTGGTATCATGGTAATACTAGCCTCATAAAATGAGTTTGGAAGTATTCCTTCCTCTTCAATTTTTTGGAAGAGTTTGAAATGAATTGGCATTAAATGTTTAATTCCTTCCTTAAATGTTTGGTAAAATTCACCAGTGAAGCCATCTGGTTCTGGGCTTTTTAATGGGAGATTTTGTGTTATTGATTCAATATTCAGTATTCTTTTCAGATATTCTATTTGTTTGCAATTCAATCCTGCTAGGTTGTGTATTCTTAGGAATTTATCCACTTCTTCTAGGTTACCCTCTTTTGATTCTTTTTATTTCTGTGTATTAGTTGTAATGTCTTCTCTTTCATTTACAATTCTATTTCCTTGAGTCATCTCTTATTTTCTGGTTCTTTCTAGCTAAAGGTTTGCAAATTTTCTTTATATTTTCAAAAGCCCTCTTTCATCTTTCATATCATCTTTCTAGTCTCTATTTCATTTTTTCAGCTCTAATATATATTATTTCATTCCTTCTGCTAATGGTAATGAGTTATTCCTTTCTGAGTTCCTTAAATTGGAAAGTTGGGTGTTTTATTTAAGATCTTTTTTTTTTTTTTTTCTTAAAGTAGACATTTGTCAATATAAACTTCCCTCTTAGAATTGCTTTTGCTGCCTCCCATAAGTTTTGGCATGTTGTGTCTCCATATTTATTTGTCTCAGGTAGTTTTTTATTTCCTTTTTTTTTTTTTTTTTTTTTTTTAGATTTTATTTATTTATTCATGAGAGACATACACACAGAGAGGGAGAGAGGAACAGACATAGGCAGAGGGAGAAGCAGGCTCGATGCAGGGAGCCTGACCTGGGACTCCATTCCAGGTCTCCAGGATCACACCCTGGGCTGAAGGTGGCGCTAAACCGCTGAACCACCTGGGCTGCCCTTTTATTTCCTTTTTGATTTTCTTTTTGACCTATTGATTGTTCAGGAGTATGTTAATTTCCATGCATTTCTGAATTTTTCAATTTTCTCCTATTATTGATTTCTAGTTCCTGCATTGTGTCCAGAAAAATTACTTGATATGATTTTAATCTTCTTCAATTTGTTAAGACTTCTATTTTTGGCCTAATATATGGTCTATCCTAGAGAATGTTCCAAGTGTGCTTGAGAAGAATGTGTTTCCTGCTGCTGTTGAATGAAATCTTCTGTACCTGTCTGTTAGGTTAATTTGGTCTATAATTGTATTCAAGTTCTTTGTTTCTTTATTGATTTTCTATCTGAATATTCTATCCATTTTTAAAAGTGATGTATTAAAGCCCCCTATTTTATTTATCACTATTTCTCCCTTTAGTTCTGTTGATATTTGCTTTATAAATATAGGTGTTCCAATGTTTTGTACATATGTATTTATAATCATTATATCCTCTTGATGAAATTGATCGCTTTGTTATTATATAATGACCTCTTTGTCTCTTATAACAAGTTTTGACTTAAAATATATTTTGCCTGATATAAGTATAGCTACTCCCATTCTCTTTTAATGACCATTTCCATGTAATATCTTTTCCACCCCATTATTCTCAGTTTATGCATGTCCTTATAGTTAAATTAAGTTTCTTACAGGTGGTGTATAGAAAGGTCTTTTAAAAAAAATCCATTCAGCCACTCCATATCATTTGATTGGAGATTTTAATCCATTTACATTTAAATTAATTACTGATAGGTAAAGCTTACTGTTGCCATTTTGTTCATTATTTCCTAACTATTTTTTAGTTCCTGTTTTCCTGCATCCTCTCTTGCAGTCTTCTATGTGATTATGATTTTTTACATGAAATTCTATCCTCCTTATTTTTTGTGTATCTACTAATTTTTCTTTGTTCTTCTCATGAGGCTTATAAAATCATAGTCATAACAGTCTATTTTAAGCTGATAACTTCATTCACATATGAAAACTCCATACTTTTACCCTCCCACATTTCATGTTATTCATGTCATAATTTATATCTTTTTGTATCTGTTATAAATACTATAGATATAGTTATTTTTAATACATTTGTCATTTAAGTTTTATAATAGAGTTAAAATTATTTATGCACTACCATTACAACTTAAGAATATTCTGAATTCTTACCTTTACAGTGAGAGATATATTTTTATGTTGCTAAGTAGCAACCTTTAATTTCACTTTAAAGAACCACTCTTCGAATTTCTTATAAGGCAAGTATAGTGGTGATGAGCTCCCTCAGGAAGCAGACCCTTTTTTGAGTTCCATACCCTGGTTGCTATAAGCCCCTGTTCCTTTTTCCTTAGCTGCCCCCAGATTTTTCACCTATGCTGAGCCAATCCCTTCAGTGATCAGAGGAGGGTGAGAAATAAGTGGATCTCTTAGGTAGCATCCTGCATGGCTGGGAAATCTATGTGTCCACTGTGTCCTCATTTTCCCCTGTAGAAGTGATTGCAACCAAGATCTCTCATGGCATTGAGCTGTGCCACCTTAGTGGAAGGGCTACATGGGTAAAGTAAAACTAATCTTACCTTCTTCAATGAATCTTGGACTTTCTGATCCAGTAGAATGCTGGGACTTCTCCACTGGACTCCCAGGGTTCCACAAAGGTATTTTCATCTGTGGTTAGTTATAAAAAACAATGATTTTCTATGTGGTATGGCTGGAAAGACCTCTTCTGCCATCCTGTGATATCAATCTCCAAATTTGGAAAATTTTCACAATTATTTTTTCAATACTTATTCAGTCTTGCTCTCTTTTTCCTCTCTCTTGAGTATCTTGATGATACAACTGTTACATCCTTTGTTATTATCCCACAGGTTTAGGAGGGTATGCACATTTTCTTCTCAGTTTACATTTCTTGTGTTATCCAGAATAGGTGGATTCTATTGATAACTCCTGAAGTTACCTAATTTTATCCTCTGTACATTTTCATATTAGGTTTTGAGATTCTGGACCTTATTCTATTTTCTGTTTTGCCTAGCTTTTTGGACACCACTTTGGTAGAGGAGAGGAGGACTGCACTTCTTTATTATTGCCAAATGGAGGTCAAAGTACAGGTTCCCCACTTGGTTTCTATTGGCACTTGGGAGAACAGGTACTGCTTATTTGAGTTGCGTCAAGTGAGAGTTCTGGCTCTCCATATGGTCTCCTCTGACACAGAGGTGAGGTGGACTTATTACCAGTGGGTGATGGCAAAAGTCCCGATTCTTTACTAGGCCTTATCTGATACTGCCCTAACAGAGAAAGGGAAAGGACTTCATTACTGTTAAGGGTGGAAGTCTAGGCTCCCCACTCAGCATTTGATGTCATAGCTGTGGGTAAAGCCATAGTTTTTCCGTGTTGTTTGTCTATAATAAAATGGCTATTATCTAAAAGCTTTCTGTCTTGCCACTTTGCCCTTTCCCTAGTCCTTTGGCCTGACAGAACTTTTATCAGAACATTTTACTTTTTGTTTAATTTAATGTAATTCAATTTTATCTTGTTTTGTTTTAGATTTGTGTTCATCAGCATTTCTAGGTTTTTGGCTTCTTCAACTCCAAGTCTAGGATATATGTGATGAAAAGAAACCCCAGGTAATTCACTTCTGTGTTGTTCCTTCTGTCTTGAAGTCCTATATCATCTTTTTCTTCCCTCCACCCTTCAGAGTCATCTTATGTTGTTTTTCCTATGGTGTCCACAAATTTTAGTTTTACTTAGTGAGAAGAATAGGAAAAAATATACCTACTGCATTTTGCTAGAATTGGAAGTTCTGCTCTTTCAAGTCAAAATGAGGCATGAAGTAGCAGTCAGTGGGAGTTGTTGCTTGAAACAGTAATAAACCTGTGACACCTCTATTGTTAGCAAATTGACCTCAGAAATATAAAAAATTTGGGTCTCTTCAAAGTGAACCAATCTTCTTCTCAATCTGTTCTTTCTAGGAAGTTGCTTTATTACAAAAAACAAATTCCATGGTGAGGATTGAGGTAGGCGGGTGGGTGGGGTGGGGAGGAAATATAGCTTTTGCCTCTTTCTGGTTTATTCATTGCCTACTACTGCTATAGGTAGGGTAGTGTAATGGTTAAAACCAAGGCTCTGAAGTCAGACTGCATGGATTCAAAGTCTGGTTTAATCATGTGCTATATTATATGAACTTGGGTAAGTCTCCTAACTTCTCTAAGTTTTCTCTACTATAAATGGAGATAATAACATTATTTCTCTCACCAGATTATATATATATGGGATCAAATGAGATTTTAAAAAGCACTTAGCAGAAAGCCAGACATGCCATAAGTGTGCAGCAAATGATAGCTTGTTGTTAATATATGAATATGCTACGTATATGTAATATAGAAACATTAATAAACACTTGTTGAATAGATCTTGTCTCTTTTCCATTATGCCTTAGTTTTAAGCATTGCCTTATAATGTATTTAAGCCTTATTTGGTATTTCTTCTAACAGAGAACTCACATAATCTTGGGTGTTGAAGACTTGCACTATGTCACCATATTCTAACGTGTTATTTTGGCCAACCCATTCCAGCTGGATGGTGGATAGGGAAAACAAATCCAGTTGGTTTCCTAAAATACAAAGACTTTGTCAGAGAGGAAACTATTTTTATGTACAAATGAACAATTTCTGATAATTCAGGTAATTCCAGACAGACGAGGCAAGTTTTTATGCTTAGGATTTTCCAGAGGAGCTGTTTGTATTACTCGGATTTATCCAACTTTCTCTCTCACTTTGGCAGTATAGACCTGATTCTAAACATACCATGCAATAAGCTGTACATTTGGCTGAAAGTTTATTCTGTTTGGTCCAAATGGCATTAAAATCATTAACTAAATACACAGTGACTTGGAAGGAAGAAGAAAAAGAACTCAAATGAAAAATTATTTTTATTGCCAAAAGCTGAGTTCTCAGGCTGCTACAACCTGACTAACACCCAAGACAGGCAAGAGGCAGTCATCTTTTATGTTCTAGGTGTTAGTGATGACATGAATTATAGTGGGAAAAAAATACAGTATTTTTTAAGGTTCTGGCTGGTTTGAAAAATTAATGAATTTTCAATATTGAATTTAAAAATTATTCATTTGCAAGTCTTTCTATTTTTTCTTCTTTGGTTTTGAATTAAATCTTTTTTGTTGAAATGGCAGATTTTCAGAATACTCTCACTACCATTATGCTTTCTATTTACATGCTTCCAATACATTGGTGTCATATTTTATCCTTTATAAGTTTCCAGAACACTAGGTGACTTTTCTTGACAAACACATTGAAAATAGACAAGAAGACTCCCAATCAGTGCTGCACCACTGTATTCTCTACCTTGCTATTTGGTCAAACCAATATTTTGGTCAAGTAAAAAGAGACAAGAAAAAAAATTAATAACATACTATAAATTGTCCTGATAAGGCAAAGCAAAAAGTGACTGTGGACTAGGTTCAGCAAACACATGCTGATAATACTCTAAATAAATAACCAAAAATCATTGATGTTTTTTAGAACATTAATTTGTAATGTTTTCTTTTTATTCCTTTTAAAAATTATTTGATCTATCTATCTATCTATATCTCAAATATCTAATATCATGTTTGTAAGCACAGGAAAATATTAACTGATACTTTTTATTATTCCTGCCTAAGGACCTCAATATAATTTGAAGGGCCTTTGTGTTATAAATATTAAGGTCTAGGTACTACTTCTTTATAGAAAGTTTTTGATCTATTAAATAAAAAGAGAAAGCAGACAATAAGGAATGTAGAACCAATAATTACATGTAGCCCATATTAATATATGTAAAAGTGAAATTGGACATTATAAAAATGTTTTAAAAATATAAATGTATGAATAAAGTTAAACTATAATCCTGTCACCAAATGATAACCAAAGATAGTGTTTTGTAGTATATCCTTCCAAGCATTTTTCTGGTCATATATATATAAATATTTCTTTTAAGGGGAAAGGGGTAGAGGGAGAGAGAGAGAGAGAGAATCTGAAGCAGGCTCCATGCCCAACAATGAGCCCAATGTGGAGCTTCCCTTCCTCTATTTCATCCATTCCCCCATCCACCTCCCCTCTGGTAACCATTTGTTTTCTATAATTTAGAGTGGGTTTCTTTGTTTTTTTTTTTTTTTCTCTATTTTATCCTTTCCTTCTTTATTTTATCTCTTAAATTCTACATATAAGGGGAATCATATGGTATTTGTCTTTCTCTGACTGATTTCACTTAGCATTATATTCTCTAGATCTATCCATATTGTTACAAATGGCAAGATTTCTTTCTTTTTATGGCTGGATAATATTCCATTGTATATATACCACATTTTTATCCATTCATCTATGGATGGATGGACACTTGGGCTTCTTCCATAGTTGGCTATTATAAATAATGCTGCAATATACATAGGATTGCATGTATTCCTCTTAATTAGTGTTTTTGGATTTTTCACCCAATAGTATGATTCCTGGATCATAGGGTAGTTCTATTTTTAACTTTTTTTTTTAAGTAGGCTCCACATTCAGCGTGGAGCCCAATACAGGGCTCGAACTCACAACCCTGAGATCAAGACCTGAGCTGAGATCAGGAATTGGATTTAACCAATTAAGCCACTCAGGTGCCCCCTATTTTTAACTTTTTGAGAAACCTCTGTACTGTTTTCCACAGTGGCTAAACCTGTTTGCATTCCTACCAACAATGCAAGAGGGTTCCTTTTTCTCCACATCTTTACCAACATCTATTGCTTCTTTTTTTATTATTTAAATTCAACTAGCCAACATATAGTACATCATTAGTTTCAGATGTATTGTTCAGTAGTTTGTCAGTTGTGTATAACACCCAGTGCTCATCACATCATGTGCCCTCCTTAATGCCCATCACCTAATTACCCCATCACTCCACCCACCTCCTCTACAGCAACCCTCAGTTTTTTTCCTATAGTTAAGAGCCTCTCATGATTTTTCTCCTTCAGTTCAGCCTCTCATGATTTTCCATTCAGTTTTCCCTCCCTTCCCCTATGATCCTCTGCCCTGTTTCTTATATTCCACATATAAATGGAAGGACATCTTGACTCTTTCCACATTTTTACTGTTGTGGACATTGCTCCTATGAACACTAGGGTGCAAGTGCCCCTTCATTTCACTACATCTGTATCTTTGGGGCGAACACTCAGTAGTGCAATTGCTGTGTTGTAGGGTAGCTCTATTTTTGACTTCTTGAGGAACTTCCATACTGTTTTCCAGAGTCGCTCTACCAACTTGTACTCCCACCAACAGTGTAAGAGAACACTGGCAGAAACCTCTTTGGCTTTGGTCACAGCAACTTCTTACTAGACACATCTCCAAAAGCAAGTGAAACAAAAGCAAAAACGGACTATTGGGACTTCATCAGGATAGAATAGCTTCTGCACAGCAAAGGAAACAGTCAACAAAACTAAAAGACAACCTACAGAATGATAGAAGGTATTTGCAAATTATCTTATCACCTAAAGGGCTAGAATCCAAGATCTATAAAGAACTTATCAAACTCAACACTCAAGAAACAAATAATCCAGTCAAGAAATGGGAGAAGACATGAGCTGACACTTCTCCAAAGAAGAGTTACACATGACCAACAGATACATGAAAAAATGCTCAACATCACTTGGCATCAGGGAAATACAAATCAAAAGCACAATGAGATACCACTTTATACCAGTCAGGATGACTAAAATTAACAAGATAGGAAAGAACAAATATTGGCAAGGATGCAAGGAAAGGCCAACCAACATCTGCTGTTTTTCTCCATGTACTTTTTGATTTCTTCTTTAATTTCTTTGTTGTTCCATTCCTTATTTACAAACATATGTAACCTTACTGTATTTATGCTATTTTTCAGACTTTTCTTGCAGTTTATTTCTAGTTTCTAGTTGCATAAAGTTGTAGTCAGAAAAGATGTACGATTTAACTTCCATATTTTTTAATTTGTTGAAATTTATTTCATTGTCTAATATGTGATCTATTATGGAGAATGTACCATCCGCACTTGAAAAGAATGTGTATTCTGCTATTTTAGGGTGGAATTTTCTGACTATATTTGCTGGATCCATCTAATCCAGTGTGTCATTCAAAGCTACTGTTTCCTTGTTGATTTTTGGTTTGGATGATCTGTCCATTGATGTGAGTTGTTAAAGTCCTCTACTATTATTATTGTTTTATTATCAATTAGTTCCTTTGTGTTAGCCATTAACTGTTTTATGTATTTGGGTGTTCACATTTTGAGTGCATATATTTACAATTGTTATATCTTACTAGATTGTCCCCTTATTATTATATAGTGTCCTTTTTTGTTTCTTGTTAGAGTCTATTTTGTCCCTTCCCATTGATTGCTGCTCTAGTCTTTTAGTGATATAAGCAGTTATATACATGAGAGAGAACAGTATTAGGGTGTTGCAAAAGGAGATGGGAGTAACCATTTCATCTCTTCTGTGAAGTCCAGACATTGCTTTAATGTCTGAATCATGCAAGCAGGATTCAACCAAGGTGCTTATGGTGAATATAGACTTACTTTATAAAAACATTGATTTAAGAATTTTACTTTACTTTTTAAAATAGCACTAAATCTCATACATCTGCATCAATTATCTTATCTGAGGCAAATGATTTCATGTGTCATAAGATGGAGTGCTCTTTACATGATGCTCTTTGTGTTTTGAAGAGAGTTTTGGGGTCAAAATCCGTGGTTCCAGGTGGGATACTATAGAAGCAGCCCCTTCCATATACCTTTAGAACTACAAAACCAGATGAGGCCTCAGAAACAGCTTGCTATATCAGAGTTTGCAGGATCTCTTCTTATTTTTTTCTAACACACTGGCAGTTAATGCTGCCCAAAATTCCACAGACCTAGTTGCAAAGTTAAGAGCTTTCCATAATGAGGGACAAGGTAACCCAGAACACAAATTTCGTAAATGAATTGGTCTTGATTTCATCAATGGTAAACCTCAAGACAACAAACAAGCAGGGGTATTTGAACCAACCACGGTGAAAGTTAAGAGTTTAAAATTTGTGACAGAAGCTTCAATTTCTATTCTTCAAATTGATGATCTTACCAAATTACACCCAGAAAGCAAAGATGATAAGCATGGAGGTTATGAAAATGCTGTTCACTCAGGAGTCCTTGATGACTGATCTGATTTCTCTTTTATTTGTAATAATATTAGATGCAATTATCTTGTACCTTGAGTATCACATATTAAAAATAATGAGCTGTCAAAAAAGTCTAGTTTGTCCGTTATTAGTATTGGTACCCCAGCTTTCTTTTGACATACATCTGCATGATAAATGTAAATCTCCATTCCTTTACTTTCAATCTACATGTGTCTTGAGGTCTAAAATGAGTCTCTTGTAGGCAGCATATAGATGGGTCTTGTTTTTCTGTCCATTCCATCACCCATGTCATTTGATTGGTGAGGTTAGTCCATTAACATTGGAAGTAATTATTAATATGTATTTATTGCCGTTTTGTTTCTTGTTTTGTGATTAATAGTTTTTCTCTGATCCTTTCTTCTCTTGCTCTCTTTCATGATTTGCTGGGCTTTCTTTGCTGATATGGATTCCTTTATCTTCTTTGCATATCTTTTACTGGTTTGTGATTTATGGTTGCCACTAGATTGTATATAACATCTTCATATAAAGTCTATATTAAGTTGATGGCTGCCTAAATTTGAACCCATTCTTTATTCCTCTTTCCCCATGTTTTAGGTATATGGTGACATATTTTACATCCTTTTATTTTGTGAATCCTTTGACTGATTTTTATGGAGATATATTTTATTAAAATATATGTATGTATATATACACATATATTTTTATGACTTTTTGTGTTTTCTGCTTCTCATAATCTTTCCTTTCTACTCAAAGAGTACTCTTTAAATTTTTTATAGGGCTGGTTTAGTGGCCATGAATTCCTTTAGCTTTTGTTTGTATGAAAAACTCCTTAACTCTCCTATTTTGAATGATAGCCTTGCTGGGTAGAGTATTCTTGGCTGTGGATTTTTTCCTTTCAGCATTTTGAGTATATCATGCCACTCTCTGGCTTGCAAAGTTTCTGCTGAAAAATATGCTGATAGCTTTATGGGGTTTCTCTTAAATGTAACTGTCTTTTCTCTTGATGCTTTTAAAATTTTCTCTTTATCATTACTTTTTACCATTTTAATTACTATGCATCTTGATGTGGACATTTTCAGATTGATTCTGTTGGGAGATCTCTGTATTTCCTGAATCTGGATATCTGTTTCCTTCCCCAAATTAGAGAAGTTTTCATATCTTATTTCTCCAAATAAATTCTCTGCTTCCTCTTCTCCCTCTTCTCCTTCTGGGATTCCTATAATCTTGATGGAGTTGCTGAGTTCCCTAAGTCTATTATCATTTTACATATTTTTCCTCTTATCTATTCAGCTTGATTACTTTCCATTATTCTTACTTCCAGGTCACTAATTTGTTCCTCTGTTTCCTCTAGCCTTCTGTTTATTCTATCTAGTGTATTTTTAATTTCATTTATTGTGTTAATCTCTTATTGGTTCTTTAAACTCTTGTTAACAGTCTCACTGATATCCTCCACTCTTTTCTCAAGTCCAGTGAGTATCTCTATGATTATTACTTTAAATTCTTTACTAGCATGTTATTTATATGCATTTCATTTTGGTTTCTTGCTGAGGTTTTGTCCTGTTCTTTCATTTGGGACATATCCCTCTCTCTCCTCATTTTTTCTCAGCCTCTTTTCTATAGCCTAATTGTTAAATGAATAACATATGCCTATTTTAATGCCAATGTATATTTACATTGTCATTCTTAGTGACTACAAAATATTTATCATAATTTAGCAAATCTCAAATAAATGGACTATCATGTTTTCGGGGGGAGGGGCAAGGACTTTTAGAAAAATTCCTAAAATGAAATACTCTTGTATATACTTTTATGTAATTCTTCTACTATTTCCTTAGGATAAGCTATTGGGAATGAGATGGCTGGATGAAAGAGGAATCATTTTTTTAAAGATTTTATTTATTCATGAGAGACACAGAGAGTAAAGAGAGAGAGACAGAGACACAGGCAGAGGGAGAAGCAGGCTCCATGCAGGGAGCCTGACGTGGGACTCGATCCCGGGTCTCCAAGATCACGCCCTGCACTGAAGGCAGCACTGAACCGCTGAGCCACCTGGGCTGCCCAGAGGAACCATTTTCAAAGTGATTGGCATATATTGAGAAATTGTTCCCCAGGAAGTTTGCATTTACTTATGCTTCCAGCAACAGTGTACCTGTTTCTTTACACACTATTATTATTAAAAGTCATCATTCAGCTTTTTATTCCTTGCTAAACTGATGAGTGGAAAATAATAGTACATTGAATTAGAATAAGGTTTCTACTTTAATTCTAAAATTATATTTATTCATTCACCGATTATTGCTTTTAATTAAATTCTGCAGTTCATGTTTGACTTCGAGGGCATATCTAGACATACACATATTTTAGATAGAGAAAAGTTATTTTTTCTAGCCTCTCAATTTCTTTCAAATTCAAGACATCCAATAGACTCTTTGTGGAGAAAATTTACATTTGTTTAGGACATCTTCTTTATCCATTGGAAGAAAAAAAATTAGATTGGATTGTATGGTAGTAGTAATAGTAATTTTATTTCTTGTTTATATTTTATTATTTATTGAGAATTATGTGTTCCATGTGCTGAATTAAACTTTTTAAATGAATAGTCTGTTTTCCTTACCCATTTTTGTACTAGTAATAAAGTATCCCCATTGTAAAAGGTGTCATGGCTCCAAATGATAAAACCATAATTTGAGTCCAGATTTGTGTGGGATTAGAGTTTGAACTACTAGTAACTGCAATATACTACATTTTCTAGAGTAATCTTATGCTAATGATAATATGAATCAATTCTGTCCTGATGATGGAAAAATGAGATAATTAATGTCATCACATGCTACATCTGGTAGCAATGTTTTATTCCTGCATCAGAAACTTAAAGAATGAGAGGGGAGCGGATTGTCTTCTATTTTTTGCTTTCTTCAGTTCCCTTTCTTACTGCCAGATTTCTTTTTAAGCCAGCCATCCGGGGCACAGTGGTTTGTGTGAGAGCTAATACTCTTCTTTTCCCATGGGCATTTGTCCATCCCTGTTCTGTTTCTCTTCATCTCTTCTTGGGGCAACATGTAATCTGCCAGGCCTCACTCATTACTCACTGTCAGGCCTGTATATTTGCCAGAAGTCAGAACACTGGCCTGTGTGGTTCTGTGGTCCTTGGTCTCTGCCCTCTGGCAGACTAGGGCAAGAGATCTTGTCACATTGGAAAGCATTAATCTGCTATATCTCAAGCCACCAGTTCTGTTCCATTGGACCACAAACTGAGTTTTCTCCCCATTCTATAGAAAGCAGTAGCATACCAGCCAAGATGTGGCTTGGGCTTATGTTGTCTATAGACTTGCATAGCACATTGAATGGGGGCACAACTCTCCACAAGTATCTCCAAACATTTCTTACAATTCAACCTTTGTTTTCTTTTATGGAAATAAGTTTTCCACTGTGCAGATCTGGATCTGTAGCAACCCTCCACAGAAGTATGGTTTTTACCTTCATATTTTCCCACCTCTGAGACTAGTAGAATGAGAATTCTATATCACCAGAATTATATTGATTTACACAAGAGAGACATTGTTCATTTGCTCCTTTCACAAATATTCAGTGGGTACTGAATGTATGCCAGACATGAGAAATGGATGAACCAGACAGAGTAGATGCTCCCTTCATGAGATAGCACTGGGGAAGGAAGCAGCAACAAGCAAATAACCAAATAAATGAGATTTTTGATACATGCTATGAAGTAAATAAAAGTAAGATGTTGTAATAGAAGGTAATGGTTTAGGGGGTGGGAAAGGCTACTTACAATTGAATGTCAGTGAGGAGGTGACGTTTGAGCTGAGACTGAGTGACTAGAAATCACCAGGTATGCAAAGATCTAGAAACAAACAACTCTAGCATGAGGGAACAGGGGCAGAGGCTCCAGGGAGGGAAAGATTTTGGCCTATTCTAGGAAGGCAATGTGACAAGACAATAGGGAATGAAGAATAAAGGTGGGAGACATCACAGATAAGGGTGAGTCAGATTGTGTGGGACCTAATGGGCCATGAGATTTAGATTTCATTCTAAATGCAATAGAAGACTACTGAAGAGTTTAATGTGGGAGTTTGAAAAAAAATCTGTTTCATATTTTTAAAGCATTATTCTGGTTTTTAAGTGGACTGTAAAGGAACATTGGTAGAAGGGAAACAACCAGCTGAGAGACTTTTGCAGGAATTAAAGCTGGGGATAATAGTGACCAGGATGAAAATAGTGAAAATAAAGAGAAGTAAACAGATGTGAAATATGTTTTTTTTGGTGGAATGTGTTTCTTGATGGATTGTATGGTAGTAGTAATTGTGTTGAGGTGAAGGACAAAGAAGAATCAAAGGTAACTCTAGATTTTTCACCTGAGCAATTGGCTAGACATTTACTGAGACAAAGAAGATTTGGGAAAGAACAATTGTCAAGGAGTGGAAGTTAAGACCTCTATTAGGCAGAATTATAATTGATATGCCTTTTAGATATCCAAGTGAGAATGTTCATCATGTAGTTGGATTATGTGGGATTTAGTTAAGATTAGAGTTAAAGAATCATCTCTTAATTAACTGAATCTGAAATTAAGAGAGCCTCAAATGAAAATATGTGGTTTTGAATGAGAAAGAAAATCCTTCAGTCTAGCATCTCTATTTCTGTCAGTGATACCATTTTTTTCTCACTATGCAATGCCTTAGTCTATTTGGGCTGCTATAACAAAATGCTGTAGACTGGGTAGCTTATAAACAATAGAAATGTATTTCTCATAGTTCTGGAGGCTGGAAAGTCCAAGACCAAGGAGATTATATACTAAAATACTTCATTAGAGCTTAAAGCAAAACAAATGAAACCTAGGTGGGGATTGAATGAAAGAAAGAGCATGGACTATGGAGACAGTTTTTGGGGACTTTGTAATATTTCACTAAGAGAATATGTATAAAAATTCCTTATCCCCTATAAAGTACCACCTGAAATCATTCTTAACATCAGAAATTTATAAAATGAAGCACTATTAAAATGAAACACAGCATTGCAAATTTTCATGGCTTGGCTATTACTATATCTTTGTCTCTGGCTTCATAGACTTTTTCTGCTATTCTGAAATTCTTTATTTCTAACCAGAATGTTTAGAATTAAAGAGCTGAAGTTTGTCACTACTGAACTAAAGTTTTATATTAGCCCTTTGGGTTTTTTTTAAAAGATCTATTTATTTTGTTCACCCTTTCTGAATTGGAAAAAAAGGACATACAAATGTGAATTTATGGTGAGCACATTTATACTCCTCTGAAGTATGCATCCTTAGACTTTTTTTCTGAATCAATCTACCAAATACTCTCAACCAGCGTTTGAAGAAGCCTGATTGAAAACACTGACAGTCTGTACCCTTAGAATCACGGCAATTCACATGTCTTCTCAGCCTCTTTGAAGTTTTCAGCAGAAGCCAGAGAAAGAAAAAAAATCACGTTTCATACTTTGTTGTTTATCAACAAGAAATAAAACATTTAAGAATTTAGATAACATACATGCTGCCTTGAATTCATGCTGACAATTTATGCACAATGAAAGCAAAATATACAGCATCTGTGTGAAGAATGTACACCAGTACTTAGACAATGGGCAGCCAGACAGAACTTGACAATGTGGGCCAGATGAGCCAGTGTCCTGCAGGAGGCCCTAACAACATCTACTGCTCCAAGCGCATTTCACTTTCAATCTGCTGCTGTTGGACTAAACAATCTCGTAAAAGTTAATGGCCCTTTTCAGGGCTGGCAGTGAAATTGCTGGTACTGTGGAAGGTAATTTTTTAAAAGTCATTATAGCACACACCAGTAGAGTCTATTTCAGGTTTTAGCCCTGTTCCTAAGGGACAAAGGTAGCTTTCAACAAAATGAAAGCACAAGTGGGAATACACCCTGATTTTCAGCTTATAGATTTTCTGAGAATGTGTTAAGTAAAACACTTCACATAGTTTTTGGTGAAAAGATATTTCTTTCTATAGTCTCCTGCCTGCCCTACCTACCAACCTAGAGGCAGGAGTCAACTTTGCTGTCATCAGACCGAAGATTATCTTCTGATTATTATCACAAATGTTCTGTTTTAGCTATGGTGAGGAAAGGGCCTACAAATAGACCAAATAGATTTGGCAAGTTTCCTGAAGCTATTCTGAATTGCAGAAGAAAATAGTCCCAAATTGATGAAACAGTTAAAGGCAAAAAATTTATTTTTATGGAAAAATAATGTTTTTTTAAGGAATAACAGACTTATTACTAATATCATTTTATAACCTCAAGCAAATAAACAGTTCTAGGTAATGATCCACAATGACTAGTAACTAGTAACTTCATAAAAAGAGAAAAAAAAAACCTTACATTATAATACCTATGAGATGTTTTGCCAAGAATAAGTTTGAATCTGTTCATGCCTCTACATGTAAATAATATTATATGGCAAATATATAGAGCAGAAGAACATGTTAATAACAGCATGGGGATGTGATTAGCAAAAACAAAACTGTAAAAACTATATAGAAAAACAACCTACTCTCTTCAACAAATAAATTGGAAAAAACCCACAACCACCACAAAAAACAACCAGTGAGGAATTTATAGATTTAAAGAGGCTTATATTGTGACATATAGACTTTATTTACATTCTGATTTCAACAAACAATTTTAAGAGATGATTACAAACGGAGGAAATTTGAAATCTGACTGGATGATTGTATGACCCTGTGGGACTATTACTAGTTTTTACCTAAGAGTGGTATTGTACCTGAGAGTACTTGCTCTCAAACTTTTGGGTCTTAGGATCTCTTGCATTTTAAAGAATCATTGAGGACTCTAAAGTTATTTCATTTTAGTTGTTTGTATCTACTGATATGCATATATTGTAAATTAAAACACAAAAATATTAACCCATTTAAAATAACAGTTACATATTAACATATTTTCATAAAAATAACTGTTTTTCAAGACAAGAAAAATAGAAATATGGCATTATTTTACATTTTGCAAATCTTTAAAATAACTTTCTTTATAGAAAACAGATGAATTCTAATATCTGCTTTTGCAGTCATTCCTTTATGATATCACAAGTCAAATAACCTCTGGAAAACCTCGCTGTCCACTCATGAGAAAGAAAAAGTCAACCAACATCTTAAAATTATTTTGAAAATAAATTCCTTGAAAGGTGGTGGCGACCACCAGGGCTCAACCAGACCATACTGTTAGAACTACTGTGTTAGAGGTACCTTCTGATGTATTCAAAAATGAAAAATAAATTATTATTAACTTCGTCATCTAGGGATGGAAAGTAGCAAGTGACTGTATATTTGATATATTATTTTCTGTAATTTGATAGTTATTCAAAGTGGATGAGAAATACATCAGATACATGCAGATAAGCCTTTTCTGATGTTTACCATAATGAAAAGTAAAAAAAAAAAAAAATTAAAAAGTCAAGTAAATAACAGTACAAGTGTTTTGTAAGTGGGGCAATTATTTGACTATAATACAATTATAATTACAATATTGAAAATTTTGGAAAAGTGAAGTAGTAAACAAAAAGAGAAATAATAATGTTGGTCTGCTAACATTGTCCTTAGAAAAAAATGAAAATACTGTGGATGAGATAATATTTTAACATTAAATTTTTTTGGAAAGATACATAGTTTTCATCCTTTAATTGACATTGTTTGATATTTGTCATCAGAGTGTCAAGGTACAAAGTTAATCTAAGTTTTTAAAGTCAGATAAAATAGTTAAGAAATTGTAGGTGTTAATTTTCTAAGTTAGTTTCTTGTACTAGAAATAAAAAGTTAACTATTGGTAACAGTTTCCCCACAGAGAAAACATCAATTCTAAATAATTTTGTAGGGATGCCTGGGTAGCTCAGTTGATTAAGTGTCAGCCTTAGGTTCAAGCCATGATCCCAGAGTCCTGGGATTGAGCTTCATGTCTGGCTCCCGGCTCAGTGAGAGTCCTTTTCTCCCTCTACAATCAGTCAAGGGCAGAAGAAATGAGAGGTATTGATTGGCCTGGGAGATAGGTGCAAATATTCTAAACAGAAAATTAGCAAACTAAATATATAATAGTATGCCCAAAATATATATGATGAAGTTTTTTACCTATGAAATGCAAAGAAGATTTAATATCACAAAAAATCTTTAAACATCATTCATCATATCAATAGATTAAAAGAGAGAGCCTATAAGACTACTTTAAAGATGTAGAAAACAAATCATGATAAAATCCTTAGTAAACTAAGACTGGGAAGGATATCAGCAAGACAGAAGAATAGGATGTCTCAGAACTCATACCTACCATAGAAACATTGATTTTTAACAACTAGTCGGAGATTAGAATACCTTTGTAGGAGGCCAGGAATACATCTGAGAACTTCTATCTACTTTTATGAACCAAAAATCTGAGACTAGATGCATTGAAGAAAGAAAGAGAAGTTTCACCTCACCCATATCACCCCTCCCCCAAGGAAGCACAACTCGGGAGGAAAAAAACCCTTCAGTTCTTGATATTTCCCAAGGGCAAAGTGAGAGTAAAGTGTCCCCCCACTTTTCCCAATCATTTGGTTGTCCAAGAGGTCCATTTCTATCTTGCCCCACCCAGAACACTGAAGGGATTGACAGAGCTAAGAAATTTCAGAACCACTAGAAGCAGAGAGAAATGTGGGACTCAGAGCATCCAGAGGATCTTAACAGCAGGCTGCAGATTCTATAAACATGCTCAAGGTCTCCACCAAGGGCTCCACCCTCACCTCTGCAGGACCTTCATTTAAGGATACCACAGTAAGTAGATGCACACTTCTGGCTCTGGGTGTGTGCTCCTGTTGACTGGCAACCTGCACTCCCTTGTCAACTGAGCACAAAGGAGCCTCCCTGGCTGGCATATGGGAGCCTTCACAGACCTTCCAGAAGCTCCCACATGCAACACACAAACATCAGCAACTGGCTCAACTCTGTTGCATTGGGATATGGCACACAACTTTGGCACTTCAGGGGACTTCCTTGGAGAAAATAAACAAAGACTCTCAGTACCCAGCCTGGCTTTGCAGAATTAAAGGGAAGCACCAATTCTAATCTTCCATCCAAAGAAAGAATAAGAGTTGTGGAGTAGATGCACCATTAGAAAAGTTCTGATAGACAACCAGAATCTCTAGGCTGACTAGTTATGGTCTTCCTTGAAGCCTGTCAGTAAGCTTAGAGAAGGTAACTCCTTCAAATGTGAAGAAAATGATATGAGGCTTTAAGGATATGAAAAAGTAATGAAAACTATCAAGATTGAATCATCTAATAAATAGAGAAATTGAACAGACCAATAGGTAAGAACATTGAGTCAGTAATCGAAAACCTTACAACAAAGAAAAGCCCAGGATCAGATGGCTTCATATGTAATTCTGCAAGAACTTAAAGAAAAATTAATACCAATCCTTTTCAAAGAGGTAGGAACATTTCCAAACTCATTATATGAGGCTAGTATTCTCTGATATCAAAGTTCAAATATTAAACTACAAGAAATGAAAACTACAGGTCATTGTGCCTGATGAATATTGATACAAAAATCCTCAATGAAATACTAGCAAACCAAATTCAGCAGCACATTAAAAAGATCATACAATATGATCAAACAGGATTTATCCTTGGATTCAAGGTCTGTTCAACATACGCAAACCAATCACTGTGATGTGCTATGTTAAAATGGAAGATAAAAATCATATAAATATCTCAGATATAGAAGAAGCACTTTACAAAGTTCAACATCTTTTCATGATAAAAAACTCAATAGGTTAGGTACAAAATAACTATATTTCAACTTAACAAAGGACATATATAAGTCTACAGCATATTATACACAACAGTGAAAAGCTGAATGCTTTTCTTCTAAGATCAGGAATGAAACAAAGATGCTCACTTTCACCACTTCTCTTCCAGTATTGTACTGGAAGTCCTAGCCAGCAAAATTAGACAAGAAAAAGAAATAAATGGCATCCACATTGGAAAGAAAGAAATGAAATTGTCTCTATTTACAGATGACATGATCCTATGTATAGAAGACACTAAAGACTACATCAAATCTCTCTTAGAATTAATAAATAAATTCAAGAAATTTGCAGGATACAAAAATCAGCATACAAAAATCATTTGCATGTCTATACGTATACAATTAACTATCTGAAAAAAACTTAACAAAAAGTAATTCCATTTACAACTGCATCATATAAATAAAATAATTAGGAATAAATTAAACCAAGGAGATGAAAGATTTGTACACTGAAAATTATAAAACATTGGTGAAAGAAGTTGAAGACAATGCAACTCCAAAGATATCTCATGTTTATAGATTAGAAGAAATAATATTGAAATGTCCATAGCACTCAAAGAGATCTATGGATTCAATGCAATCTCTCTCAAATTCCAATAACATTATATACACACACACCAAAAAAACCTAAAATTCATATGGAACCATTAAAGACTCCAAATAACCAAAGCAATCTTGAGCAAGAAAAAAAAGCTGAAAGCATCATATTTTCTGATTTCAAAATATTACAGAGCTATAAAATATTATAGAACTATGGTACTGGCATAAAAGCAGACATATAGACCAATGAAACAGAATGGAGAATCCTGAAATAAACCCACTATAATCATCTAATCTTCAATAGGGGCACCATGAATACAAAATGAAGAAAAGACAGTCTCTTCACTAAATGATTTTGGGAAAATGGAATATCCACATGTAAAAGAATGAAATTGGATCCATATCTCACACCATATATAAAAATAAACTCAAAATGGATAAAAGACTTTAATGTAAGACCCAAAACCATAAAATTCCTAAAAACAAAACAGAGAAAAAGCTCACTGAAATTGGTCTTAGCAATTTTTTTTTCATATATAACCCTAAAAACATAGGCAAGAAAAGCAAAAGTAGACAAGTGAAATTACATCTAACAAAAACTTCTGGACAGCAAAGGAAACATTTAACAGAGTGAAAAGGCAACCTATAGAATGGGAGAAATATTTGCAAACCATATATCTTATGAGAAATTAATATCCAAAATATGTAAGCAACTCCTATAACTCAATAGCAAAAGAAAGCAATACCACCATCAAAATTATTCATCTATTCCATATAAGTGTTCAAAATATTTATGGTCCATTAAGAGTCATGATTCTTGTGAAGATTTGCAAACAAATGCAAATGCTTGGCAGGGTGAAAGACCATGATCAAATGATATAATCAGCTTAATTTGCATAATTCATGTTTTTTAAAAAATTTCTGAGTCATCTTCTCAAATACTCCTGACTCTATTAATATTATTAATAAATAATATAGGCAGAAGTCAGAATTACCAAGTCATTAAAGCCACAAGTTTTCCAAGGAAACTACCCAGAATTGAATGATGTCTCTTATTACTAAATGTGTGACTTGGGACAAGACATTTAACATCTCTGTGTTTCAGAATCTTCATCTCTGAAATGAGAATAATAGTATCATCCTCACAGAATTTTAATAAGTTGTATTATGGTTTGCATATTGATGAGGAATATGGTTCTAGAGCCCGAAAAACTTTCAGTGCTTCTTCTGTATAGAAAGATGCCAAGCACTTCTATCCTTGGGATGTGTCCAAAAAAGTTTAAAGCTTCTACATAGTCTCAAGTGATTTCTTGAATATGAGATCCAGAAGAAAAGTGTTAAGCATTGGCAAAAAGCAGTTCAATGGCTTTCCAACTGTAATACATTTTCATTTTCCTAAATGTATGGCAAGCACCAAGGGAAGAATGTACTGTATATAAAACCAATTTCCCTGAGCTGTTCATTATTTATAAACAATTTAACATGAATTCACATGCTGATACTTATTTCCTTATGTATGTTTTATATTAATTGGTTTTCTTAAATTGTATTTGGATTAAGTCTTCATATTTTAGCATTCTGAAAAGTATTTAAATATTGCTGACAGCTAAAAAGTTCAGTGCTCTGTTCAAATCCTTTGACAAGTTCTTATGGTTTACTGATTAACAGCAATGCATGATTGATTTCTTCTTCCACCACAGGCAAAGTGTCATGTAAGTATCATCAGAAATATGGTACTTCTAGATATTGGGGGCTAACTATTCACTTTGAAGACTGCATGAAGACTGCAGGGATTTGGAGCTAAGTTAAACTGAATTCAGATGTTGAAGTTAGACCAAGGAATTTACTTCTGAACCTTATTAATTGTCTAGTTTTAGGAAGTTGATATGTCAATGATTACTATAAGATTTCTTATTGACGATAAAAATGCATAATGAAAAATCAGAAGTCACATTTAACACATTAAATGCTGATGAAAGAAATTGCATATTTTACTTTTGAGAGTCACCAATATTGCAATAGCTCATTATCTTATAGTTCTTGTCAAGGGCACAAAAGAATTTAACAAGCATTTTGACTGACTGGATGATGATGATGATTTGTATATAGGATATTTTTTGGTAAAGCACTCTTGGAAACAACACCTACTAATGAAGGAAAAGCAATATTATGTTAATAAAGCAGATTGTAAAGACTTAACACAAATTCTTATCCTGAAAAGTTATATTGCACAGGCTCATAGATCAAACTCGGAAGATGGTGAGAGGGCTTTGGCTCTGCTGGCCATTTATGCACAGGAGGATCACTTTAATAAGTTTAGTTGTAGGGTTGGCTTTACTAGAAGCATACCAACTCTTTCTATTATTCTAAATATTATGACATTCCTTCCTCACTCATAACATTGGAAGAGATTTTCTTGGGAAGAAATAAGTAATTGTCTTGGATCTTTAGAAACAATTGTGGATTATACTGAAGGCAGCTGCAGTAATGTCAAACTCTTGGACACTTGAGATGAGCTATTTTTTTTGTCAGATTCCATTTTCTTGAAGTGTCTGCTTAATCATAAATCCAGAAACTCTCTTGGCTCTTTGTTTCTTTGCCACCAGAGTGGCAGAGGTCTAGGCTAACCCAAAGATAGAGGTGTACAGAGGTCTAGGCTAACCCAAAAATAGATTCAGTAGTGGTGGGTATAGTGAATGCTTTGGTATGCAATCCAGATACTATCATTCTAGAACCACAGCACTCATTACCCCAGGTGACAGAAGTGCTCGCTACTAATAGCTCTTAGCGAAGTCTTTCTCTGGAAATTGCCCTTACCTAGAGGAAGCTAACTCATCTAGGTTTGTTCCCTTCCCTGGAGCAGCCTGGCATCGAAATACTAGTCATTGGAGAAGATACAAAGGTCCAACTTCATTGCCTCCATCCGAAACTACTTTAAAGGGCCATTCCCAGTTCCAGAACTTCCCAGAGGATGGCTAAGGCTTCTTCTGGAGGAATTTCAACTTGTCTATCTGTCCGACTACTTTTTTCCCTTCCTCAATGGGTGTTGTTCCCAAGAGCACTTTGCTAAAATATATCCTGCGTACAAATCTTCATTTCAGAATTTCACAGAAAATGTATCCTTTGATGGTTGATTATATCAGGAGTGGTTCCAGGAAGTAGACTGTAAAGTGAATTGGATCTCCCTCTGGCCAGTTGGTAATGACTCCATTATTGTTGGCAAGTAGAGTACTCATAGACCTCAACATGTTGTAGTGGTATATTGTTAAAACATTCACCAATAGTGAACTGAAATGGGATGCTAGTGAAAGGAAATGCCCCATTAGGAGAATATTTTAGTCATTTGAAAGGTTCCTGGGGATCGTAATTATAAATACTATGGGATCAGACAGCCTTTGCTCAGTCTATTGGTACATTTAAAAAAGACATCAAAATGCTGAGAGTCGTAAATAATTAGTTAAATGTGAGCTCTGAAAGCCAAAGGGCCTTCTTAGTAACACGCACACACACACACACACACACACACACAAAGACTCAATTCCTGCAGCTGGAAGGAAAGAAAAGAACTTTATAAGAGTGATAGAGGTCCAAAGAAAGTTGACTTTTTAACTGCGGCAAATCTGATATGCTGTGATCAGAAGCCTATTGAAAACACATGGAATCTTGGGTCTAGGGATGTGGCCATCTGGGTCAATTTGTTAAAGAATCTTGAATTTCTAGATCCTCTAGATCCCTCTGAGCCCACAAAAGTGGTCCAAGCATCCCTACTAAAGGCTATGGTTTCTCCCTTCTGCTTTGTAAGACAATATACATTCCTTTCAGGATCTATCTCCACCTCTTCTCCTGACCATCAGACAAATATCTAGGGTCAATTTACAGTATAACTCAGCCAGGGAAGGGCTAAGTTTGCTGAAGAAGAAGAAAAAAAATATTTACCAAAGACTCAGTAAGACCCAGTTAATATATAGTATTCCTGAGGTGCTGGATCGGGAGTATAAAACATAAAGTTGAATAAATAAGAGTTTATTTGCCACTCTTCCAGAATACAGGATTTAAATCTTTGACAATACTTTAGGAAAATATGGTGACATACTGCTAGGATGATCCATGGTAGCTTAGGAAAAAAAAGTGCCTTTTCTAAATGAAGTGGAAATTCTTGACCTACTGTGACTTACAGTTGAGATAGTGATCAATAGGCAGAGAGAAGTGAAAAGGGAGGGGATGCACTATGTATACCTAGAAAACCTACCAGCTGACAGTGGGAGATTTGTAAGAGAGCTATGGAGACATACTGTTTACCAAAGTAACAAGGATTGCATTGGTGAGAGAAATATCCATGTCATTGAGAAGCTCAATGATGTCTTTCCCTGCACCAAGGAATGATAGGAGATATGGTATTGCTGAACTGGAAACAGGAAAAATGGAGGCTGGGAACTTAATCATCAGAAACAAGCTGTGCATAGTTATTGTTGTGAGACTGGAGTGGCACCCCAGGGTCCGACCTTCAGAGCTACAAAATGATGAACAAGGCATAATATTACTAGGGGAAAGATAAATGAGCAACCAACAATGGTATGGCTTAATTTATGCAACCAAAAGAAATGCAAAATCTATGATTAGGAGGCTAATGGCACCAATGCTATATGAACAGTATGGCAATCCCTTGTCCAGTTTCCAGACCTGAGCCAAGTCTCAGGCCCTTAACCTACTGACTAAAGGAGATGCTTAGTCCACAGAAGGAAGGACTCTATGACTCCATGATGAATGGGATGGTAATAATTCCCTCAATCCTTCCCTCAAAAGAATATATCATCATTTACTCAGCTAACCATACACTGAGGAAAAAAGAATATCCAGACGTTTCAAGGACTCTTGAATATAGGGTCTGAATTGACATTGACACCCAGAAATCTGAAGCATCACCATGGACACCCTTTATTAGAATGGGGATTATAAGATAATAAATGAAGCAACAGCTCACATGGGGTGGCTCACATGGGTTTCCCTATCTCCAAACATATAATTGGCAAATGGTACAACTCCCACATTGGTTCCTTGGCCTCGGGAAATAAATGCTATAGTAAGGAAGGTTAGGTGGAAGTCATTGAACCTAGTCAAGATTGTAAATAAAAACAATACTGCATTCCAGAAGGAATGGCAGAGATTAAGACCTAACAGAGGCATAGATGGTTGTCCCTATCATTTAATTTCCCAGTCTTGCCTTCATGAAAATTTTAGATAGTTCATGTTGAGTTTGCACTACTGCAAACTTAATCATGCAGTAGTGCAAACTCAACAAAATTGCAGCCACAATTGCAACTACTATGCAGGTGTGCTAGAGAGCACATTAACATAGACTCAGATATATGGTTTGTAGCCATCGGTATAACAAATGTTTTGTTTTCCACCATTGTCCAAAAAGGGTATTAAAACCAGTTTGCATTCACATGAAATAGAAAATATGAAATATGTTTGGTCTTGATTCAAGCTATGTCAACTTTCCAACTCTCTCTTAAAATGTAATTCCAAGAGACCTCAAACATTTGGATGCTCTGCAGTATATCACATTAGTCTCCTATATTGATGACTCATGTTAATTGGAACAAATAATTAAGAAGTGGTGAATATGTTGAAGGCTTTTATAAGATGTGTATGTATGTGCTCCTTGATAAGATATGAGTTATTTAAAAAAAAACAACTTTTACTAAAGAGCTTGGGTGGGTCAGTTGGTTGAGCCTCTGACTCTTGATTTTGGCTTAAGTCATGATATCAGGGTTGTAGGAACAAGCCCTGCACTGGGCTCCACACTGAGCATGGAGCCTGCTTAAGATTCTCTCCCTCTCTCTCTCTTTCTTTGACCCTTCCACCCCTACTCACTGAAAAAATAAAATGTAAATATAAATAACTTTTACTTATTTCATATATTTTTTTGAAAATAATAATTATAATTTTATTGACTTGCCTGCCACATGTCAATTCTATGCTTATCACTATATGTGTATTACCACATTCAATCTTACAACAAACCTACTATTATTGTCATTTTACCAATGATGAAGCTGAAGCTCAAAGTAGTTACATACTTTGGTCAAGTTTATGCATTGGTAAGAAGATTCAGAACCAGAGTTCAGGTCTGTTTGACATTAGAACTCATGCTAACTTCTCTGTTGCTGCACTACTACGCAAATGGTTCCCCAAACCTGTTGTTCAGAGTTGATTCAATAATACTCTTTTCTGGTCTTTTTCACCTCTTTTTCTTTTTGCCTTGTCACTAAACAGGAAATAACTCATTATTTTAGCCAGATGGCATCCAAATCATACCTCTTTGAGAAAACAAAACACAAAACAAAACTGCCTTTAGTTTAAATGACATATAAATCATAATGTTTAAATCACCCTTTCAACATAGTGCCAGGAAAAAATACAGGGGAAATGGTTACTTTTTTTCAGAAATAGTCATAAATCCCTTAGTATGGACAGAATTTAAGCTTTCAAAAATGGAAAGGATGTATCAGGCTGTTAGATGTCTTCCTTCAGACTGCTGGTTGAAAGGGGACACCTCAAGAAAGGTGCACTTGAGGAGTCTTAGAGATTTTTCAAAAAGTCATAACACCAAATTGAATTGGGAACCTGGCCAAAGCAGTATTTCCCCTGGGCATTAACTTTTATTCTCCTATTTGTCATCATGAATATATATTTGTTCCATAAATGCATGTATAATGCATGCTTTCTAATAATGATGATTACTCCCAAATAACATTCTACTTTCTTAGAGCTATTTCCTCTGTATCTTTTGGACTCCTCTGTAGTCTGAACTACTATCCTTTTGGAGAACATAGAGTATATCTTTATAGCCTGGATTTTTATCAAAGAAGTCAATCAAAATAGTTATAGAATTACTAATTCAATTTAAGGCTTAAACACAAGACAATATCCTTTGTTGGCTGTTATCACTGTTGTAGTGACAGAAACCAGAAAAGGAGAGATGAGAATTAATGGTTAACTCTGCTTCTTAGAAATAAAAGTACAGGCAATATGCCAAAGAGGCTTCTATTTATCCTCTAAGAAGTAAATGGAAAACTATAAACGAAATAACTTTTGTTATTTGAGTTTTATAAAGGTTAGGCACTTAAATCTCACTTAAAGTGAATTTGCTTCTATGGGGACCAGAAGTTCACATTTCACAATGAACAAAAGGTTTGCTGAATTTTATATTGAAAACTAGAACTAAAAATTATAAAAAATATATTTATTAAACCTAGTACTATAATTAGGTTATTATATCAAACATCAACTCTGTTCTAAAATTAGGAAGAAATAAAGTATAAATCAAATTCTCTTTATTTGCGGGGAAATCAGACAAAATAATTTGTTATAATTTTATAACATCCTTCATTTTACATTTGACATTTTGTAGAACATAAAAGGTCATTTTTACAAAGAAATATGAAAACTTTATTAATTTTTCCCAATGATCTTTTATAATTTGTTATTCAAAACTATTCTCTTTTAAACTGTTTATTCTGACATCATCTTTGCCATTGTTTCCTTCTTCTAGCTCATTATTTTTCAATAGCTTTGCCTGTGATTCTCCAGCATCATTTTTTAATATTTATAAAATTGGATAATCATTGATAAACTGATAGAGTTTCATATAAAGGGAAAAGGATTATTGATGCAATTGCTAAACAGAGTTTTGAGGGGAAACTAATATTTAAATTAACATTTTTGTACTTGGACTTTTGCTTTCCTAAACAATAACATGTCTGCAGAGACTTAGTGAATGAGAATTCACAGAATAGAGGAGAGGTTTAAAGAAAAGGCTGTAGAATGAGATAACATATGTATCATTCTGTTTAGGTTGCCATAACAGAATACCACAGGCTGGGTAGCTTATACACAGAAATCTACTTTCTTATGGCCCTATAAGCTGTAAATCCAAGATCAAGATGCTCTCAGGGTTGGTTTCTGGTGAGACCTCTCTTCTTGGCTTGTAGATCAACCCTTCTCATTGTTTCCGCACATGGCATTTCCTCTCTGTAATGAGAGAGAGAGAAAGAGAGATCTAGTGTCTCTCCCTTAAGGATGCAAATTCTAACAGATTTGGACCTTCCATGATGATCTTATTGAAACTTAATTATATCTGTAATGCCCTCCCTCTCTCTAAATACAATCACATTAGGAATTAGTGCCTCAGTATATGGATTTTAAAAGACAAAATTCATCCCCTAGCAGCATGTGCTCAATTATAGCTCCATTGCTTTCTTCCTGTTTAACCTTGAATAGATTATAAGCACTACTTAGCCTTAATATGATAATCTATATAATGTGGAAAATGACTCAATTCATAGGATTTTGACATGGATCAAAGAAAAAGTGCATTTTAATGACTCAGCATAGTACCTGGCATAGAATAAGTGCACGATAAATATTGGTTGTTATTTTGGGTTCCTGCTGATATCCTGTGCTGATTTAATTTGAAAAATGAAAAGGGATTGTCTTCTTTCCTTCATGACACTAAGAAATGGTGAACCTGAAAGAGATCAGAGAAGATGGTGGAGAAGGAGGATCCTGAGATAGTTTTCTCTCACAGATGTACTAAAGCTACAATTATGCAACAAACTCTGAAAATGAGCTGGATATTGACAGAACACATCTTCCACTGCCAGTCCTAGAGAAAAGGCTACACAGAAAGGGGTATATAGAGGTGGAAATAAGGTCAGGAACCCAACCTCTGGTGCAACTAACCACAGGTGGGAGGGACATCACAAGCATAAAGGAACAAGGGGAACAGATTCCACATCAGGCACTCATGGCCTTGGAGACCTACATGGGAATACACATTCCTATAACATCTGGCTATGAAAATCAGTGGGGCTTAATTCCAGAGAAGCCAGAGTGCTTTTAAGAAACCAAACCAAGTCTTTGCCCTTAAAGGGCCAGTACACTAAATGACTCAACCTGACACACAGCACAGAAGCAGTAGTTGAAAAACTCCTGGGATATATGTGAAGAAAATTTCTTGACTATAATTTTAGAATGTTTGCCAGAAAGGCAGAGATCTGCAGGAAATTTCTCCAGGAACAAAAGTGCTAGTGGTACCATTTTTCTTGCTTTCCCGGTAGCCAGAGGCTTGCAGCAGTCAAGTGTAACACTCCATCTACCTTGCTCACACTATATGCCTTGCCCTAGTGTTTCCCTGCAGATCCACCCCATACAATCTGCCTACCTCTGCAGGTATCCCTCCAAATCAGCTCCTGCCTCACCATAGACTCTGCCCTTTGGTGCCCCAATAGCTGTCACAGCAGCTAATTGCAGACAGCCAGACTGAGGGCCAGTTATTCTTGCTATTGAGCCCTCAAAAGCTTCAACTGGGTCTCTCCAGAGTATGGGATCAAACCCTGCCATTGAACCCACAATAAGTGAAGTGGGTCATTGCAGCCACTTGGGTTGAGGTCCAGCCCCTCCTCCCCCAGCATGTTTACAGCAATTGCAACTCAGCCACAACAAGAGGGTACACGTAGTCCACATGAGGGAAACCCCTGGAGTGCCTGGTTCTGATGACTGAGTATATGGAGGACTTTTCTACACAAGGCCACTACTATCAGGACCAGAAGATGTAACTTACCTACCTAAAACATAGAAATAAATACAGAGGATTAAAGAAAATGAGGAGACAGAGGACTATGTCTCAAATGAAAAAATAAGATAAAAGCATAGAAAAAAATAAAGATAAGCAATATATCTGATAAAGAGTTCAAAGTAATGTTCATAAAGATACTCACCAGACTTGAGAGAAGAGCAGATCAACTTGGAATTCAACAAAGAGATAGACAACAAAAAATAATCAGAGCTGAAGAATACAATAACTGAAGACAAAAATACGAAAGAAGGAATCAACACAAGATTAGAAGTGGCAGAAAAATAGATGAGTGATCTGGAAGTCTGGATAATGAGAAGCAATGAACCTGAACAGCAAAAAGAAAAAAATAAAAAATAAATAAGAATAAATTCAGGGACCTCTGTGACACCATCAAGGATAATAACACATTATCCCAGAAGAAGAAAGAGAAAAGCAGAAAGCTCATTTGAAGAAATAATAATAGCTTCAAACTTCCATAATTTGAGGAAGAAAACAGACACTCAGGTCCAGAGTCAAAGAGAGCCCCAAACAAAATGAACACAAGTAGGTCCACACCAAGACACATAATTAAAATGGCAAAAAACAAAGATAAAATGAGAATCTTAAAAACCAACACTAGAAAAGAAAACGGTTACATACAAGGGGAAACCCCAGAAGGTAATCAGCTGGTTTTTCAACATAAACTTTTTAGGCCAGTAGAAAGTGACATGATACATTCAGTGTTAAAAAGAAAAGCCCTACAACCAAAAATACTCTATCTGACAAGATTATCATTCAAAATTGAAGGAGAGATAGAATATTCCAAACAAACAATTCACCACTAAAACAGGCTTACAGAAAATGTTAAAGAATGTTCTTTAATGGAAAGAAAAGATTAGAGCTAGAAGTAAATTTATGAAAGGAAAAGATTCACTGGTAAAGCAAATATATAGTAAAGGTAGTAGATTAATCACTTATAAAACCAGTGTGGAGGTTAAAAACACAAAAGTAGTAAAATCAATTATAGTTACAAAAGTTAGTCAAGAGATACACAAAAATGAAAAGGTGTAATATACGACATCATATACATAAAACATGTACATCTGCTTTTAAGTGTTTACAGATTTAAGTGACCATCAATTTGATATAAAATGACATACACATAAGATGCTATATGTAATCTCCATGGTAACTGCAAATCAAAAACCAATAATAGTTACACAAAAAGGAAAGAGAAAGGAATCAAAGCACAAAACAAAACAAGCTGTCGAACTACAAGGGAAGAGAATAAGAGACAAAGAAAGGACTAGAGAACTACAAAATAACCAGAAAACAACCCATCTATATGCTGTCTATAAGACAAGCTTCAGACTGAAGGACACATACAGACTAAATGTGAGAAGATGGAAAAAGAAATTCCATGCAAATGGAAGAAAAAAAACTGGGATAACAATACTTATATCAGACAAAATAGACATTAAAACAAAGTCTATAGAAATAGGGAGGGTCACTATCTAATTATCAAGGGATCAGTCTAACAAAAAGATATAACAATTGCAAATAACTATGTAACCCAAATAGGAGCACCTAAATACATAAAAGAAGTATTAACAGGGATAAATTGACAGTCATAACCTACTTACATGGATAGATCATCCAGACAGAAAATAGGAAAGTTGGATTTAAATTAAAAAAAGAAAATAAGAAAACAGTGGCTTTGAACAACTTATTAGTTCAGATGAACTTAACAATTGTATACAGAGCTTTCCATCCAAAACTAGCATAATACATATTCTTTTCAAGTGCATATGGAACATTCTCCAGGATAGACAAGTTAGGCCACAAAATAAATCTCAATAAATTTCAGGAAACTGAAATCATATAAGGCATTTTTTCCCCACTAAAAACAGTATAAAATTAGAAATCAAGTATAAGAAAAAACTGGAAAAATACAAACACTTAGAGCCCAAAGACTATTACTACGTAACCAATGGATCAACAAAGAAGTCAAAAATAAAATACATGGAGACAAATGAAAATGAAAACATAATAGTCCAAAATCTTCCAGATGCAGGCAAAGAAGTTCAAAAAGTAAAGTGTATAGCAATACAGACCTATATCAAGAAATAAGAAAAAGCTCAAAACCATCTAATTCCTAAAGGAACTAGAAAAAAAATGCAAAATTAGTAGAAGAAAGAAAATAATAAAGACCACGGTGGAAATAAATGAAAGAGAGAGAGAGAGAGAGATGAATAAAACCAGGAGTTGGCTCTTTGAAAAGATAAATAAAATTGATAAACCATTAGCCAGACTGATAAAGAAAAAAGAAAGAAACCCAAAGAAATCAGAAATGAAAGAGAAGTAACAACTGATACCACAGAAATAAAAAGGACTATATGAGAATACTATGAAAAATCACATGCCAACAAATTGAACAACCTAGAAGAAATGGGTAAATTCCTAGAAACACACAATCTTCCAAAACCAAATTAGGAGGAAATAGAAAATTTGAACAGACCTATTACTAGTAACAAAATTGAATCACTAATCAAAAAGCTCCCAACAAACAAAAGCTAATACCAGATGGCATCACAGGTGAGTTCTACTAAACATTTAAAGAAGAGTTAATACCTAGTCTTCTCAACCTATTCCAAAAAATAAAAGAGGAAAAAACTCTATCAAGTTTATTCTATAAGGGCAGCATTACCCTGGTACTAAACAGACTAAAACAAAAACAAACAAACAAAACAAAAACAAACAAAACAAAACAAAACAAAAAAAACCAAACCCCCCAAACAAACAAAAAACCCCAAACTATAGGCCAATATTCTAAGGAATAGATGCAAAAGTCCTCAACAAAATATTAGCAAACTAAATTCAACAATACATTAAAAGGATCATTCACATAATCAAGTGGTATTTAATCCAGGGATGCAAGAATTGTTGAATATTTGCAAATCAACCAATGTGATAAATCACTTTAACAAGAGGAAGAATAAAAACCACATGATCATCTCAAAAGATGCAGAAAAGGCATTTGCCAATATTCAGCATCCATTCAACAAAGTGGGTTTAGAGGGGAACATCCCTCAACATAGTAATAGCCATATATAAAAACCCCACAACTAACATAATCCTGGTGAAAAATTGAAGACTTTTCTCTAAGATAAGGAACAAGACAAGGTTGTTCACTATCACCACTTTTATAACAACATAGTACTGGAAACCCTAGCTGTAGCAATCAAATGAGAAAAAGAAATAAAAGGCATCTAAATTTGTAAGAAAGAAGTAAAATGGTCCCAATTTGCAGATGCCATGATGCCATTTATAGGAAAACCTAGAACACTCCAACCAAAAATCTTTTAGAATAAATGAATTCAGTAAAGTTGCAGGATATGAAATTAATACACAGAAATCTGTTGCATTTTTATGCACTAACAACAAAGTAGCAGAGAGAGAAATTAGGACACAATCCCCTTTATAATTACATCAAACAATGAAATACCTAGGAGTAAATGTAACCACGGAGGTAAAAGATCTATACTCTGAAAAATATAGGGCATAGATGAAGTAGACTAAAGATGATACAGACAAATAGATATGCCATGCTCATCAACTGGAAGAATTAAAGTTATTAAAAGGTCCACAGTACCCAAAGCAATCTATAGGTTTAATATAATCATCAAAATACTAATAGTGTCTTTCACACACCTAGAACAAATAATCCTAAAATTTGTATGGAACCAAAAAGACCCCCAATAGCCAAAGCAATGAAGAAAGAACAAATTTGGAGGTATCACAATCCCAGATTTCGAGATATACTACAGAGATGTAGTAATGAAAACAGAGTGGTACTGACACAAAAACAAACATATAAATCAATGGAACAGAGAGCCCAGAAATAAGCCCAAGTATATATGGTCAATTTATTTACAACAAAGGGGGTACACTGAAGAAAAGATGCTCTCCTCAATAAATAGTATTGGGAAAACTGAACAGCTACATACAAAAGGATGAAACTGGATTGCTCTCCTACACAGTGCACAGAATAAACTCAAAATGGATTAAAGACATAAATATGAGACTTGAAATCATAAAATACCTAAAAGAAAGCATGGGTAGTAATCTCTTGGACATTGGCCTTAGCAACATATTTATGGAGATGTCTCCTAAGACAAGGGAAACAAAATAAAAAATAGACTATCAGGACTACACCAAGATAGAAGGCTTCTACACAGCCAAGGGAACCATCAGCAAAACAAAGGCAACCCATTACTGAACGGGAGAAGATATTTGCAAATTATAAAAGTGATAAAGTGTTAATATCCAAAATATATAAAGAATTTATACAACTTAACACCAAAAAAATAAATAATTGAGTTAAAGAATGGACAGAAGACCCAAATATACATTTTTCCAAAGAAGACACACAAATTGCCAATAGATACATGAAAAAAATGGTCAATATCACTAATCATTAGGGAAATGAAGATCAAAATTACAATGAAATATCACCTCACAGTAGTCAGATTGGCTGGAATCCAAAAGATAAGAAATAATGAGTGTTGGTGAGGATGTGGAGAAAAGGGAATCCGCATGCACTGTTGATAGGAATGTAAGTTGATACAACCACTGTGGAGAACAGTATGGAAATTCCTCAAAAAATCAAAAATAAAAATACCACATGATCCAGTAATTCCACTACTAAGTCTTTTACCCAAATAAAATAAAAACATAACTCTGAAAAGATATATGCACCCTATGTTTTTTAGAAGGATTGTTTACAATAGCCAAGGTATAGAAGCAACCCAAGTGTCCATCCATAGATGGCTTTAGATAGATGTCTTTATTTACTAGATAAAGATGTGGTGTGTGTGTGTGTGTGTGTGTGTGTGTGTGTGTATACACACAATGGAGTATTACCACAGCCAGAAAGAAAGAATGAGATCTTGCCACTTTAACGTGGATGGACCTAGAGGGTATTGTGCTAAGCAAAATAAGTCAGACAGAAAGACAAATACCATGTGATTTCACTTATGTGTGGAATATAAACAATAACAACAACAACAACAACAACAAAACCCTAACAGAAACAGACTCCTAAATACAGAGAACAATGCAAGTACAAGGTACTTGCCAGAGGGAAAGAGGATGGGGGTACAGATGAAATAGGTGTAGGAAATTAAGAGGTGCAACCTTCCAGTTATAAAATAAGTCAAGGAGATCAAAAATACAGCACGGAGAATGCAGTGACTAATATTGTGATGACAGTGTGGTGACCAATGGCAACTCTACTTATCACAGTGAGCGCTGAGTAATGTGTATAATGCTTGAGTCCCTGTGTTGTACACCCGAAACTAATATAACATTGTATGTCTACTACAATTAAAAAAAAAAAGAAGAAGAAATGGAAAAGGTAGGGTTCGTAGAGAGCAGATAGAGTGGGAAGAAATAACTACTAAGAGAAGAGAAAAGCAGGCTGAGTCCCTGAGATTTTCAACAGTAGTACGAAAAACATCTTTGTCCAACAGGGAGCCTTGATGCTTCGTTACCCAAAGATCTATAGTTTCCCCATCTGTCTGTCCCAACAGACTCAAAACTCAAGGAGAAAAACGACCAAGTTTTATGCACTTACGGATTCCTGACACTACTTGATGTGGATTATGTTTTACCTGTAGTCAATTGTCAATATGTCTTTATAGAATTTCTATGATACTTAATTATTTCACTATACTTATTTATGATGAGTGTAGCTCTTTGCCTAACCTGTCTTTTAGGGGTCTAGCTGCCTTAGATGATTGATTGGATTATCCAGATCATTCTGAGATATCCCAATTTCCTGGGGTCCCAGAGCTAAAACAACTGTGTTAGTCTAACTCAGAGATGATCATGATGATCCTTAAATTACTTAAGAGGAATGTTGAGATAAGTTTAATATTTTATTATGGCTAGAAAACAAAAGTCACTAAATAAATACCCAACTTCTCTTTGAAATCATTTTCTCTTTAGCCTAAGGCTTTAAATTTTTTCATAATTATTGAAATTGCTGTGTTTTTATTATTTTTTTAAAGATTTTATTTATTCATGAGAGACACAGAGAGAGAGGCAGAGACATAGGCAGAAGCAGAGGGAGAAGCAGGCTCCATGCAGGGAGCCCAATGCAGGACTCGATCCTGGGTCTCCAGGACTGGGCTGAAGGCAGGCGCTTAACTGCTGAGCCACCCGGGCTGCTACTGTGCTTTTAAAAATATTTTATTTATCTATTTATTTGAGAAAGAGAGGGAGTGAGCATGAGTGAATGAAGGGGTAGAGGAAGAGAGAAAGGCAGACTCCCCACCGAGCAGGGAGCCTGACCTAAGTTTCTGTCCCAGGACCCTGAGATCATGACCTGAGCCGAAGGCAGACGCTTAACTGACTGAGCCATCTAGATGCCCTGAAATTGGTGTGTCTTAGTGGGATTACTCTCTCATTTGTTCATTTTGCTCATCACTGCTATTCTGTGGTTTCTAGATCCAAAAAAAAAAAAAATCGTTTCAAGTTATTCCACCAGGTTGCTCTCTTAGTTTTCCTCTTCTTTTTTTCTCTTCCAAAACTATAGAAACTAAAGATGAAAGAGACAGATTGCTCACCAAGTCCCTCTTCTTCCAGGGTTGAATAGTCCTCTTTAATAGAGCAATTTTTCCACTTAGCCAAAAACGATTCAAGTGGTGGGGTTTCCACCACGTCCTGTGAATGACTATTCCACAAACTGACGGATCCCATTACGTGGTCATTTTCCTGCTCATGCTCTGCCTACATTTTTCTTTGCTCAATTTAATCCTGTTTCTGTTAGTTATACCCCTTTGGAGAACTTAAAGAAATTCCTCTCCCCTTCTTGGTCCATAGTTCCCTCAAATATTTGCAGATGGTTATTATTTCTCCTTAGTCATTATTTGGCCCAACCATTTGAATTAGGTCTTTCATCTTTTCCTGTTATCCAGTGCCTCTGGCTATTTCAATTTTTAGGTATTTGTGTTCAAAACTTGTCATTTAAAAAATGTTCTAAATCTTTGGGGATGGGAAGATCCAAATCTCCACATGAGACTTTTCTCTCAGAAACTTCAAGGTGATATACACACACCATGCAGGACACAGATAATTCAGGGCCTCTTATACCTGTAGCTTAAGTTGTAACATTCAGCAATGTTGCTTCTTCTTGGTTCAAATGCTCCTAGTTCAAGTCCCATCTCTTTCAGGAAACCTCATTCATGACACTTGACACCATTAGAAAGAGGACGAACCCTGCACTGTCTGAGGGAAATGGATTCTTCTGTTTCAGAATATTTAGAAACATCCTCAAAGAGGCACCAGTCTCCTAAAAGAGTGTTCCAATTTTTCAAAACATAAAATTTTAATTAAAAAAATTTTTTCCTTCTAAAATTCTTTGCAAGCCTAACTTATTCCCCAATAGACCTGCAGATCTCCAGGTTCATTTGCGGCAGGGGTCCTTCCTAGCTAGTGCTAGAAATACCATTTTGAACATGATGTTTTAAGAAATGGATTATTTCTTTAGAACTGACATAGAGCTGTTACATAGAGCTGGTGTAAAATATATAAATATTTTCAAGCCAACTGGTGTATATATGCATATATGTTTTTTCAAGCTGGATGGTGTATGTATTTATATGTACATAAATCAAGCTGACTCTTGATTTCGGCTCAGGTCATGATCTCAGGGTCATAAAATTGAGCCCTGCATCAGGCTCTGCACTGGGTGTGGAGCCTGCCTCAGCTTCTCACTCTCCCTCTCCCTCTGTTCTCCCCCCCACCTCCTCTCTCTCCCTTTCTCATATCCAATGCATTTTTCCTTTGGTCAATGACTACTGCCATGAAATGTAATTTCTGTTTCTTTTTCGTTTATTTTTGTTGCTATTCCTTATATTTTACAGTGCCAATTGAAGCTATGAGGGTGAGTCGTTAACATTTGCTTTGTTCTTTAACCTTAGGAATGATGAAAACATAAGGTAGATTCATTAACTTGAAATATCTTCAGTATAGACCTGTTAGGACCATAGATGAAAGCCAAATAATAGTGTAGAAATACACGGGGTTTGGAGCCAGATGGCCATTTATCTCTGCCTCGCTATAAAATCTAAAGCAGGTAATTTCTCGTTGTTTTTTTTTCTCAAAATTTTTTTTCTCCCTCTGACTTGAAAAATATGACTAGTGATTTGCTAGTGACTGCTTTCTTATTTTCAATAACTTATTTGTAATAGTTATTCCTATAGAGTATATCAAAACAATAATGTTATGATCCTCACTCACTGCATTTGTTTGGCTAATCCTGCCCATCATCCTCATAGAAACCGGACCTATAGGATGGTTATATTTCCAAATAAATCTTAAAAACCTATCTTCCAACTCCTGAGTTTGCTTGACGTTAGTATTTTTTCCTGACAAAATGTCAGTTTTATGGCATAATTCTTGCTTGTTACATATTATAATTTTCAATTAAAACAATTTATTCAGATTTTACTATGATTATTATCATTTATGGCTTGCAATTGTTTTCTATAAACACTTGCTCTATCCAGAGAGTTAACACATAATTTTCTCGGTTAGAGTGCTTTCTCAGGTAATTGCTTCAGTGATTGAATACATGGAGACAAAGAGCATGTAATTTTTGAATCCTTATGAGATAGGAGAATGAGGGATATCTTAGAGAAGGATAAGGATCCTTATAATAGTAATTTTCACATTAGTAACCTATGGCTCTCTCTTTTTTTATTTTCCATTGTTGTAGAGGGAAAATCTGATGTGGGATGGGTAGTGTCCCCAAAGTGCATGATCCAGGAGCAAGTAAGGTGGAAGCTTCAATGTCTTTTATGACCTACATGAAGAATGAATGATGCTGGCTAGCACAATACTTTACTTTTTTTGTTTAATTGAGAGTTTTCTGAGATAATTATAAATTTAAATTCAATGACGATACAGAAAGATCAGTAAATTTCCTTCCTTCCTTCCTCCCTCCCTCCCTCCCTCCCTCCCTCCCTTCCCTCCCTCCCTCCCTCCCTCCCTCCCTCCCCTCCCCTCCCCTCCCCTCCCCTTCCTTCCTTCCTTCCTTCCTTCCTTCCTTCCTTCCTTCCTTCCATCCATCCATCCTTCCTTTCCTCTTTTGTTTGAAGAACTTCTTTAGCTAATCTTTAAGAGTAGGTTTCCTAGGGAGAAGTTATTTTTATTTTTTTTTCACTTGAGAATGTTTTTATTTCCCTTTAATTCCTGAACAATAATTTCCACAGATACAGAATTTGCAATTAATGCTTACTTTCTTGTAGCATTAGGAAAATACTGTGTCACATTATAATGTCCTCTGTGATTTTCAATGAAAAATTCTTTGATTCTTATATAGATATATGTAGTTTCTGTCTGGTTGCTTGCAAGACTTTTTTTTTTTACCATTAATTTTCAAAAGTTCATGATATGTCTTAGTGTAGGGTTTATACGGTTTTGGAGGTTTGCTCAGCTTGGATCCATAAGTCTGTCTTCCACCAAATTTGGAAAATTTTCAGACGTTATTTCTTTTTTCTTTTTAAGGATTTATTTATTTATTTGAGAGAGAGAGCATGGGGAGAGGGGCAGAGGGAGAGAATCTACAAGCAATTCCCTACTGAGCACAGAGCCTGACACAGGGCTTGATCTCACCACCCCGAGATCATTACCCGAGCTGAAACCAAGAGTCAGACACTCACTCAATTGACTGAACCATCCAGTGCCCCCAGACATTATTTATTCAAATACTCTTCCATTCCCACTTTTTTCCTTCTTCTTTTGGAATACCAAATGATATGCGTGTTGATTTTTGTTATCTTCCAGATCTCTGAGATTCTGAGATAAAGATTCTGAGATTAAAATTTTTTTGGTCTATTTTCTTTCTGTTGTTTAGTTTAGGTGAACAACCAGCCAATCTGCTATTTTGTCTTCATTCACTGATCCTATCCTCAGTCATCTCCCCTCTACTACTGAACACATTCACTGAGTTTTTATTTCTGTTACTGTATTTTCTGCTTCACAATTTTCACTTGATTTTTTAAAATTATTTCTATTTCTTAGCTAATGTTTGAAATTATTGGTTCATTTGTTTCAAGAGAATTTGTAGTTGATTGCTGGAGCATTTTTATGAAATTTCTTTATAATCTTTGTCAGATAATTCCAATATTGAATTCCTCTTTGTTTTGGTGTCAGTTGATTGTCTTTTTTCATTCAAGTTGTGGTTTTCTTGACATGGTGAGTGATTTTCTTTTATATTCTTAACATTTTTGTCTGTTGTTAGGGGACACTGGACCTTATTTCAATCTTTTATTTTTCCAAGTAGTACCCTGTTGAGATTTATCACATGAGGTTTGGCCTACTTTGTGGGCTATGGCTCCAATGGTAGTCTTATTTTTAGAGACTTTGTGGTTTTAGTTTAGTCTACTTGGTTTACCTGGTGATGCTGGGGCACCGGTTGTTCCTACTAGTGTTGCCTAAGGGCAGAGAAGGAATGTCCTAAGGTGAGCTACTGAACGTCTCTCAGTAAGGAAGGACTGATGCCTCTGGATTGTCTGATATCTCTGGGCAGGGATAGGAGAGTCTCACGTGTCTGGGGCAACGAGTTTTCCAGACTTGGCTGAGTCTCTTTTACCAGTTTCACTTCATATCTTCTGTGGAAGGAGAGACTCAGGCTCTTAAAGAAGAAAGAACACTTCTGGGGGCTACTTATTTTAGGTTGGGTTCCTAGTGCTTACCTAAGGAGTCTGGCCCACTGATGCTGTCAGGGAGACTTCTGTTCAATCTATGGGAGGGAAGAACCTGCCTCAGCTGTCTTCCTTTGCTAGGTTAGGTATCTGGAAATATGACCTGGGTAATCTTCCTCTCTATGCAAGACTTCCTGGCATTGTGCAGTTCCACCAGTCCTGGGCCCCCAAGCTAGCTCATCTTCTTCCTATCTTTTAGAGTTCTCTTTCCTTTGTGCCTTATACCATTTCCAAGCTTTACAGTTGTATTTTCAGGAAGAGGGGGAAATGGCTCTACCTCATTTATATGTGTAACTTTTAAATCCTCACTCTAGGTAAATTTTCTTCTATTCATTTGTCCTTCATTTGTTCATTGAGCACCTACTATGGGTTTAGCACCATTAAAAATACTGGCAATGATAAAGAAGTACAAGATTTCTGCCTGCATTGAGTTTACATTCTAATATTTCTATGATTATCACTTTTACCACATCTATTTTTTCTTCTTCATATCTCTGTGTTTTCACAAGAGATTCTCTTATTTCCTTTCTTAGTACTTTGTGATGTGTATTTTAAATTATAAAACCTAATTTTCAGTGGTAGCTCACTTATTTTCAATTTCTCTAATTTTTAAGTTTGTTTTTGTTCCAAAAACTCTTCACAAGGATGTGCTGTAATTTATGTTCTTAATATGATTAAGATTTTGATTACAGTTTTCTTCTGTTTCTGCCATTAGTTATACTTTCACTCTTTCTTGATGCCATCATCTTTTCAGAAGTGATCAGAGTGCCTTAAATAGCCCCATTACCTGTTTTTATCAACAGATAGGAGTGGATAGTGAATGATGCCATAAGGAGTTTTTCTCCAGGTAATTGGTGATGATAAGTTTGGCAAACTGAAACTTATCTGTTAAGGAATTTCAGAAGAGCCCTTTTTCTATTTAGGTGAAAGTAGGAATGGCTTGCAGTTTCTTTCTGGGGCAGTGATATTGAGGAAATAGCTTGCTTTTCCCAGAGCTGCATGTAGCAAGCCATATTTTCCCCCATACCTTTAGATTTATTTTAATGGCTAGCCATAACCTGTGTGATTCCCATCCCACAATACATAGAATTGGTGGGGTTTTCGTTTTTGCTTTAAGTAAGCTTAATGCCCAATGTGGGGCTTGAACTTAACCCTGGGTCAAGAGTCACATGCTCTACCAAATGAGCCAGCCAGGCACTCCTTGGTGTTTTGTTTTTGCAGAGAACCTCTTTCTAAGACACTGGATTCTCAGTTACACTCCATACATGTACCTCATTCATGAGGATATAAGGACTAAGATATGTCTGCATTCTCCTCAGCCATGGCCGTCTTGGTGGTTATATCTTTCAACAGGGAATTGTTGGGAGAGGTTCCATTTAATTAATTGCCCTACCAGTTGATGGAAAGAGAGAGGAAAGAACTAGAGCATCTGTAGGTGATGGCTGAATTCACATTGGAGTGTACAGAGAGTTACCAGAAGGAAAAAAATGAATATTATAATAAGCATGAGGAAATGGAGTGTGACTGCTTATACAGACAAGGCTTAGAGCATTTATGTTTAGAATATGTAAGGAAGAGAGACTTGATAAATAACTTACAAGCATGGGGGTTACTGACATCAAAAGAGGCAGGAAAAGATATATAAGGCTTTACCTTGAACTGTGATTAGAAATTCCTCTCACTCTGGAGTTTTCTTGAGAGACAGTGATATGTATTTAATCTTTAAAAAATATGTTTAAATGTTGTATTAAAGTTTCTTTGAATATAACATCTAGTCAAGATAAGACCACCTATGTAGATTAGAAAAGAGGCCATAAACAAAAGGGTAAAAATCATAGATTTTGAAGACAGAAAGTACTTGTTTAAAAACCTGGCTTGATCAGTTATTTGCTGGGTAAATAGGAGCATATTTATCCTTTCTAGGCCAGTTTTCTTATCTGTTAAATGAGGATAATACTACTTATCTAAGGACAGTATAGGATTTATCTTAAGATAAATTCTGAAGTCTTATTTATACTTTGAAATGATTTTCATATTATGGCCACTGCTTACAACCTCTTCTTATTCTCACATATCAAGTCAAGGAAACCAGGACTCATTTTAGTTCCTTAAATATACTACAATCTTTCTTTTGGTTTGTGAGGCTGTTTCCATTACTTACAAATTACTTCTCTGTTTCCATTACTTACAAATTACTTCTCTTGACTCTTGTCTCCTGCACAACTCTCTTCATCCTTCAGGTCTCAACTTAAACACAGTTATCTCTATCTTCAGGTCCCTTAGCTTAATTCTATTTCTATTCTCCCAGAGGGCCCCGTTTCTTTATTATAACATTCAAAACATTTTATGATTATATGCTTGCTTTTTGTTTTGGTTCTGTCTTCCTTTACTGGTTAGGAATTAAATCTTGACATTATAGCTTCAACATTTAGGAAAGTATCATCACATAGTAAGTATTTCATAAATATTTATTAAATGTATAAATGAATGAGCAAGTTAAAAAAAGTAAGTGTCCAGTGAATAGTATCATTATAGGATATGCTCAACTATATAATTTACATGAGTATATTAGTGTAAAGATGGCCATAAAAAAAAGAAAATTCTAGAGTTCCTTTAATTTCCATATATCCTTTGTTGCAGACTCCCACAAAGTAAAATAAAAAGCACAGTATTTTTTTTCATTTAACACAGATAATAACCCACATATTGTGTAGGAAGTGAGCAGCTCTTTTGCTAAAATTTATTCCACGTGTCATATCAACAGTAAGTCACACATCAATATTTTCTAATAGACTTAAAAGAAAACCTAGCAGTTACTTCTAAACACCATGAAATTGATAATGTGGAGAGAAAAGCACTACTTGTCATACTTGAAATCCCAGGAGTCAATCAGATTTGTTGTTACCATATAATTTTTCCTTCGCAATCCTTCCTGTCTACAGCGCCCACACATATGAAAGAAAATAATTCTCTTTTGTAAGAGTGCACAAAATAACCATAGAAAATTCTGCTGTTTCCCACAAACCAGAACTAAGGTAGCTAAGTCACATTTATCAGACTACTGGGTAAGTTGCCAGGAGTCAAAGTACTTTCCAACTACTTAGCTCAAAGGGCAAGTTCAAGAGCCCACCAGATCCTCTTGAGATGTAGGAAAAATAATAAATGAAGACAATTCCTGTCAAGGTTACTTTTGTTCCAGCTCATCACTCTCACTGCTGAATTAGAAAAGAGATTGAACAGCTCCTTAGAAATCTAGTGTGAAGAACATTATTCCTTCAGGACCATTAATCTTTGAATAATGTTCTGGCCGTAAAGATAGATCTGGACATGCCAGAAAAATTAAAATTAAGAGAATATTGCTTAAATAAAAAGAACAAGGGCCTGGATATATTGTGAATTGAAAATTACCTTATGCAAGCAAGGTACTTAATCTTTCTTGCAGACAGGAGAACTGGAAAAAGCTTCTAAATTGGGTGATAAGAACCCATGAACTACATATTCCATGTAACCAGGCTCTGACATCCAGATGATTCAAAGGCTCATTTCAGTAAGTCTATTTAAATCTCAGACTCACAAGTATCTTTTGTAATTATTATTTGCTTTCTGTCTTTTCCATTGTCTTGTAAGTTTCTGTGAGGTCATGGGACTGTCCATTTGCTGCTGTAACCTTGCAGCCTTTTCAGGCCCATGCCTAATGAAACTCTAGTGTCCCCATTTTGTCTTTGGCAGGCCTACCAGAAGTCCAAGCACTAGTGCTCATCTCACTCTCTCATTTAGAAATTATTTTTGCAGTTCACAGTGATTACAGAAGAAAGCTTTAAGTCTTCCCATTTAAGCCCTGACTATTCCTCCAAATGGAGGACATGCAATGTCCTTTAGAGAAGACACAAACCACATCTTTGTACTGTTTCCAATGTCTTATAGTGAAGAGATCACAACCAGGCTCTTTTAAAAACTGAATTTGATTTATGAAATCAAAGGATTTCTTTGGATTCCCCTTTAGATTTTAATGTTAATAGAGATGAATATTACTTTAACATGTTCTTCACACAAGGACTATATGCAATGGAGAAGAAATACTTAAATTATACAGAAAAAAATAAAATATATTACACAGAAAAATATGAATAGATTTTTAAAATTAATATTGAGTGAAGAATATTGAAAATGTGATATTCAAGATATCATACATTTGCATGAGCACACACACATACACAGAGTCAGTCTGAATAGCTATTCTAAGAATACAAAAAGGGGTACCTGGGTGGCTCAGTCAGTTAAGCATCTGCCTTGGGCTCAGGTCATGATCCTGAAGTCCCCAGACCAAGCCTTGAATGGGACTCCTTGCTCAGTCCTCCCTGCTCAGTAGAGAATCTGCTTCTCTGTCGGCCCCTCACCTTGCTTTGCTTGTGCTCTCTCTCACTCTTTCTCTCTCAAATAAATCTTTAAAAAAAAAAAGAATACAAGTAAACAAGGAATAAACAAAAAAAAAATGTTAGGATGGGAGCCCATGGAAAAGCAAGAGTAGTAGAAGTGGGAAGTTGTGATAAATGGGAATTTTTAAAAAAATAAGTGAAAATTGAAATGGTTCTTGCTAGAACCAATGGAAATGATATACTATGAAGAAATAGAATGAACTCAACCTGAATTCCTCTCTCCATCTGAACAATCCATGTACACACACACACACACACACACACCATTTAATCCATGTGTGCAGGAATTCTGATAATTTCTCAAGACTCATAGCCTCCTAAAGACAAATGTAATAGTTAGAAGCTTTTGTGGAAACCATAGGCATCTAAAGGGAGTGGGTGAAAAAGGTAGCTCAAGAAAAGCTCATAAATAAAAGTTGCTTAAAATCCATTTTCTAAGCTAAACTAACTGGCTTAGTCACTTCCTCTCTCTCTTAAAATCCATAGGTTTTTCTTTTCTCATCTACAAAAATGAGCATATTTATACTTACTGCATGGGTAAGTATTAATGAGATAACATTTATAAAGACTTTAAATAGGGTTTGGAACATAATGGGCATTTGAATAATATGAATTTTATCTCTTTCTTTTCTTTCCATCCCTCCTTCATCCTTTTTTTTTCTTTTTTCTTTTCCTATTTAAAATGAAAACCTGCCCTATGATTTTTTTTCAAATTGGGATACTAATGACCAACTTTTGAATACTCTCATATTGTCACTGTGCTTTATATAGAGTATTTCATAAATGAGACATAATATCCTGAGAATCCTGCAATTCGATAGTAATATTATCTTTCTCTAGTTGACAATACTGAGGCTCAGAAAGGTAATGAACTTAGCCAAGGTTTAAACAGATATTATCTAGAAGAATTCAACAATACTTTCTTATCCTTACAGAGAAGCCAAAGTGTCTGAGCATGTAATTCTTTTGAGTTATAATCCTCAAATTTCAGCTACTCTGTGTGTGACCAAAACAGTGGTATTCAATGAATACAGTGCAACTTTGATTTTTTTTTTCCTGTTTTTGAGTGGGCCAAAAGTGGCCACAAGCTGAAAAAGTCATGGAATGAGAGAGAAAGGGAAGAAAGAAACTCATCTTTGTATAATCGTGTAAAATGCAGACTCAATTGTGAGAAATGTATGAGGCAGCTTTGAATATATTTGTACTCCTTTCATGGGTTTAGACTATATAATCCTTAAGAATAATTTATCCTTGGGAGCCATGCTAACATGTCTCAACATCTACTCATTGGCCAATTACAGGAGGGAAAGGATTTGTCTGAAACCCATACTGGTGGACAGATCTCAAAGAAAACTGCTAGAAGGGCCACTGCTCCACCTGAGCTGAGATGCAGGAACTTTTTCAGCAAAATGCTTCTCCTCCATTTCATTCTTTGGAAACCAGAGTATGACAGCCATTCTTGTATTCCTTGGCACAGTGCCAGGCACATAGTGCATACTCTTGAAATATATGATCAAGTGATGGATTACAAATATTGATAATCCTCAAAGTTTTCTTTTTTTTTTCTTCAAAGTTTTCAAGGAAAGGAAATAAAGAGCAAGTGAGACAGATTCCCAGGAGGAAATATGATAAATAATTGTCATGTTAAACTTGATAAATGGGATCTTTTTATGGGAGTGGCATCCTTCCAGTACACCTGTGCTCAAGAAATGTGTAATCAGATTATAAGCACAAGACACCCGCCACCAATTTAGCATTTAGACGCGACATCATTTTTTCCTATGATTCAGTAAGATTATTTGACCATTCAACAATCTAAGACTGTTTATTCCAGAGTTGTTTTTTTTTTTTCACTTTGTTTAACCATCTCCTTGACCTTCTCATTTAAAATCTGCAGCTTTGATACATTCTCTTCTTTACTGGAAATTCTAACTTTAAATATCCCACTGCAAATCTGGAGTTTGAAAGAGAACTTCTGGGGCATTGAGATAATTTTTCCCTCCTTCCCAAGAGCCAAGTTTCTTCCTCCATATTTTCCCAAATGCCACAGCCAATTATGACCTGAATACCTCAATGAATTCCAAGGAAAAATGCCACTTTGTTTAACTGACCTCATTGTTGGGACTGTCTCGCAAAAAGGCTACTTGAACATTTGTTTTTCTCCTTTTGAGAAAATTCTACCATTAGACCACTTAAAATAATTTATTATTACATCAAATATTTTTCAGCTGTAATTTCAAAAAAAATTTGTTTTGCTTGGTGTGTGTGTATGTGTGTGTGTGTGTGTGTGATACTACCTTCCTATATTTCACTAGTTCCTTTCTTTTTATTTAGGTGAACTAAGAAAAGTGGCTTCATTAAACAATGAAAAGTGTTGTGGATTCAAGACTCATACCTATCCTATGAAGGATTCAATGAAATATTGGCCACAGTTCACCTATGTGGGGATTTGAGGTTTTGATTACAGAACATTGGTCATCAATTCTGGTGTCCATCCAAATGACCTATGGACCTCTTTCAAAAATCTCTGTGTCTGGCCCATCCTCCTGAGATGAACTTAAGAAAACTCTGCACACCATCAGGTAACAATTTTGTCTTTTTCAGAAAACAGATGAGTTCAATAAACTGTGACCATTGTTTTTAACTAACTCAGATCTCTGTACCCCTTTTGCTGAAAATAAACTACATGTTATAAGAGAACATTTAGAATTATGAAAGCTCATCATTTTAAGTTTCTATTAGATAATACAAATAAACAAGGCTCTCAGAGTAAAGAATGAGATAAGAAGATTATGGTATATTATTCTCATAAAACTTCAAATTCTGACTGTACATACAAACATATAGACCTCTCCAAGAGAAGAACAATTTTTCAATTTCCCATTGTTCTTCCTCTACTAACAGAATTCAATTGTCAGCTCTGAGCAAAACTACTCTGTACACCCTGTTGTAGGGAAATCATATCTATTTATGGTCCAGAACCATAGTCAAGTCAGGAGGCTGGAAAGTTTTGAGCATCATTTGTTTAATTACTTAATATCTTGTTTAATTGGGAAAAAAGGGAGCAAAACCATTTGGCTTCTGTTCTTTCATGTCATGTGTTTCGATGAGATTTAAAAATTCATAGTAAAATGTAGTCTAAAGAGGGGATACAACAATGTTTTACAGCAGGGGTCCAATTTTTATTCAATACATTATGAAATGGCCACCATAATGAGTCTTGTTACTGTTTGCCACCACAAATACTAATTGTATTATTATTAACTATATTCCCTATGCTGTACATATATCCTTATATCATATATTTTATAACTGGAAGATTGTACCTCTTGATCACCTTCACCTATTTTGCCCATTCCCCCATCCACTCACCTCTGGCAACCACCACCTTGTTCTCTATGAGTCCATTTCTGTCTTGTTTTGTTTGTTCAATTTTTAAATTTTTTTTAGATTCCACATATAAGTGAAATATACAGGTTTTGTCTTCTTATATAACCTGATGCACTTAGAATGATATGAAGTTCATCCATGTTGTTGCCCACGACAAGATTCCTTCTTTTTTATGGCTGAGTAATAGTCCATTGTGTATATATACCATATCCTTATCCATTCCTCTATTTAGGACATTTAGGGTGTTTCTGCATCTTTGCTATTATAAACAATGCTGCATTTGACATAAGAGTACATGTCTTTTCAAATTAGTGCTTTCATTTTCTTCAGATAAATTCCTAGAAATGGAATTTGTGGATTGGATGGTAGTTATACTTTTAATTTTTTGAGGAACCTCTATACTGTTTTCCATAGTGGCTGTACCAGTTTACCAACCATGCATAAGGGTTCCCTTTCTTCCACATTCTCACCAACATTTTTTTTTTATTGGAGTTCAATTTGCCAACATATAGCATAATACCCAGTGCTCATCCCATCAAGTGCTCCCCTCAGTGCCTGTCACCCAGTCACCCCCGCCCCCGCCCACCTCCCTTTAAACCACCCCTTCTTCCTTTCCCAGAGTTAGGAGTCTCTCATGTTCTGTCTCCCTTTCTGATATTTCCCACTCATTTTTTCTCCCTTACCCTTTATTCCCTTTCACTATCTTTTATATTCCCCAAATGAATGAGACCATATAATGTTTGTCCTTCTCCGATTGATTTATTTCACTCAGCATAATACACTCCAGTTCCATCCACGTGGAAGCTAATGGTGGGTATTCGTCCTTTCTAATGGCTGAGTAATATTCCATTGTATACATAGACCACAGCTTCTTTATCCATTCATCTTTTGATGGACACCGAGGCTCCTTCCACAGTGTGGCTACTGTGGACATTGCTGCTATAAACATAGGGGTGCAGGTGTCCCAACGTTTCACTGCATCTATATCTTTGGGATAAATCCCCAGCAGTGCAATTGCTGGGTGGTTCTCCACCAACATTTATTATTTCTTGTCTTTTTGATAATTGTCATTCTGATAGGTGTGAAGTGATGCTAGATTGTGGTTTTGATTTGCATTTCCCTGATGATTAGTGATGTTGGGCATCTTTTCATTTATGTGTTGACCATCTACATATCTTCTTTGGAAAAAATATCTATTCAGATTCACTGCCCATTTTTTTAAAGATTTTATTTATTTATTTGAGAGAGAGAGAGAGAGAAATCGTAAGCAAGGGAGAAAGGCAGAGGGAGAGGTAGAAGACCTGCCCTGAGCAAGGAGCCCGATAGAGGGCTCCATCCCAAGACCCTGAGATCATGACCTGAGTCAAGGACAGATGCTTAACTGACTGAGCCACCTAGGTGTACCCACTTTCCATTTTTAAATAAGACTATTTTTATACTGAGTTTAATCAGTTCTTCATATATTTTACATGTTAACCCTTTATTGGATATAATGCTTGTGAATATCTCCTCTCATTCAATAGAGCCTGTTTTCATTTTATTGATGGTTTTCTTCACTGCGCAAAAACTGTATAGTTCAATGTAGTCCCATGTATTTTTACTTTTGTTGTCCTTGCCTGAGAGACAGATCCAAAAATACCACTAAGACTAATGTCAAAGATCTTACTGTCCATGTTTTCTTCTAAGAATTTCATGGTTTCAGGTCTTACTTATAAGTCTTTAATCCATTTTGAGTTTATTTTTGTATATGATGTAAGAAAGAAATCTAATCTCATTCTTTTGTATGTAGCTGTCCAGTCTCCCAACATCATTTATTAAAGACATTGTCTTTTCTCTGTTATATATTCTTGTCTCCTTTGTGGTAGATTAATTGATCATATAAGCTTGGGCTTATTTCTGAGCTCTCTATTCTGTTCTATTGATCTATGTGTCTGTTTTTGTGCCGGTGCCATATCATTTTTGTTTTTATTTAAATTCAAGTTACTTAACATATAGTGTTATTATTATTTTCAGGATAGAATTCAGTGATTCATAAGTTGCATATAATACCCAGTGCTCATCATATCAAGTGCCCTCCTTAAGGCTCATTAACCAATTACCCCATCTCCCTACCCGCTTCCTTTCCAGCAATCCTGTTTGCTTCGTATAGTTAAGAGTCTCTTATGGATTGCCTCTCTCTGTTTTAATCTTATTTTATTTTTCCTTCCCTTCCTATATGTTCTTCTGCTTTGTTTCTTAAATTCCACATATGAATGAAATCAATGGCATTTGTCTTTCTCTGACTTATTTTGTTTAGCATAATATACTCTAGTTCCAACCATGTTGTTGCAAATGGCAAGATTTCATTCTTTTTGATGGCTGAGTAATGTGTATGTACACACATGGATACACACACATGGATATATGAATGGATAAAGAAATGTGGCATATATATATATATATATATATATATATATATATTCTTTATCCACTCATATATCAGTGGACATCTGGGCTCTTTCCATATTTTGGCAATTGTGGACATTGCTGCTAAAAACATGGGTGCATGTGCCCCTTAAAATTACTATTTTTGTTTTCTTTGGATAAATACCTAGTAGTACAATTGCTGGGTTGTCAGGTAGTTCTATTATTAACTTTTTGAGGAAACTCCATACTGTTTTCTAAAGTAGCTGTGCCAATTTGTATTTCCACCAACAGTGTAAAAATGTAAGACAGAAATCTATCAAAATCCTAGAGGAGAAAAAAAAAATCCTAGAGGAGAACACAGGCAGCAATGTCTTTGATCTTGGTGACAGCAACTTCTTGCTAGCCAGTACCATATGGTTTTGATTACTATAGTTTTATAGTATAGTTTGAAACCTGGGGAGATAAAACCTCCAGCTTTGTTCTTTCTCAAGAAGATTGCTTGAGATTGCTCAAGATCGCTTTGGCTATTTAGGGTCTTTTGTGGTTCTATACAAATGTTAGTATTATTTATTCTTGTTTTGTGAAAAATGTCATTGGTATTTTGATGATGATTGCATTGAATCTGTAGATTGATTTGGGTAGTATGGACACTTTAACAATATTAATTCTTCCAATCCATGGGTATATATTTCAGTTTATCTGTGTCATCTTTAATTTCTTTCATCAGTGTTTTATAGTTTTCAGAGTACAGATCTTTCCTCCTTAGTTAAATTTACCCCTAGGTATTTTGTTGCTTTTGATTCAATTATAAATGGGATTGTTTTCATAATTTCTCTTTCTGATAGTTTGCTGTTAGTGTCTACAAATGCAACAGATTTCTGTATATTAATTTTTTATCTGCAACTTTTCTGATTTCACTTATTAGTTTTAATAGTTTTTTGGGGTATAAGCTTTAGGGTTTTCTACATATAGAATCTTGTCATCTGTAAATAATATCAGCTTTAATTCTTGCTTTTCAATTTGGATGCCCTTTATTTCTCCTTCATGCCTAATTGTTCTGATTGTGGCTTCCAATACTATGTTGAATAAACATGGCAAGAATGAGCATCCTTGTTTTGTTCATGATTTTAGAGGAAAAGCTTTAAACTTTTCACTTTTGAGTATGATTTTGGCAAAAGGTTTGTCATATATGGCTTTTATTATGCTGAGGTACTTTCCCTCTTATATCCACTTTGTTGAGAACTTTTATCTTACATTAGTATTGAGTTTGTCAAATGCATTTTCTACATCTATTGAGATGATTACATGATATTTATTCATTTTGTTAATATAGTGTATCTCATTGATTGTTTTGTGGATATTGAACCATTACATTCCTAGAATAAGTCCCATCTGATCAGAGTATATGATTCTTTTAATGTATGTTGCTATTGTATTAGTTTGCTAATATTTTGTTGAGGATTTTTGTATCTATTTTCACCAGGGATATTGGTTTATAATCTTTTTTTTTTAATAGTATCTTTGTCTGATTTTGATACCCAGGTAATGCTGGCCTTATAGAATGTTGGAAGTATTCCTTCCTCTTCAATTTTTTAAAATAGTTTGAGAAGGCCAGACGTTAACCCTGAATGTTTGGTAGAATTTACCTGTGATGCTGTCTGGTCCTGGACTTGTGTTTTAGGGGAGTTTTTTGCTTACTGATTCAATTTCATTAATAGTAATTGGTCTGTTCATATTTTCCATTTCTTCCTTGTTATGTTCTAATTCTTGGTATGTTGTATGTTCCTAGGAATTTATCCATTTTTTCTATGTTATCCAATTTATTGGTGTTTAATTGTTAGCAGTAGTCTTCTATGACCCTTTGTATTTCTGTGGCATTTGTTGTAACTTCTTTTCTTTTATTTCTTATTTTATTTATTTAAGACCTCTGTCTTATTTTTTTCTTGATAAGTCTGGCTAAAGGTTTATAAACTGTGTCTATCTTTTCAAATAACAAGCTCTTAGTTTTATGAATCCTTTTTATGGTCTTCGTAGTCTCTATTTCATTTGTTTCCATCCTGATCTTTATTTCCTTCCTTCTACTAACTTTAGGATTTGTTTGTCTTTTACTTTAGTTTCTTTAAGTATAAAGTTAGATTGTTTATTTGAGATTTTTCTTGTTCCTTAAAGTCAGCCTATATTGCTATAAACTTCCCTATTAGAGCTACTTTTACTGGGTCCATGGATTTTAGAGCATTGGGTTTTCATTTTCATTTGTCTCTAGGTATTTCTGGGTTTCCTCTTTGATTTTTTTATTCACTATTGATAGTTTAGTAGCATGTTTCATGTTCGCATGTTTGTGTTTTTCCCAATTTTCTTCTTGTAAATGATGTCTAGTTTCATAGCATTGTGGTTGGAAAAAATGCTTGATATGATTTCAACCTTTTTAAATTTATTGAGGCTTGTTTTGTGACCTAATGTGTGATCTATTTTGGAGAATGTTCCATATGCACTTGAGAAGAATGTGTATTCTGCTGTTTTGGGATGGAATGTTCTTTATATATCTATTAAGTTCACCTGGTCTAATGTGTCCTTCAAAGTCACTGTTTCCTTATTAATTTTCTGTCTGGATGATCTATCCATTAATGTAGGTGGGGTATTAAAGTCCCTACTACTATTCCATTACTGTTATTTTCTCTGTTTGCATCTGTTAATATTTGCTTTATATATTTAGGTACTCCTCTGTAGGGTGCATAAATATTTGCAAATGTTATGTCTTCTTGTTGAATTGATTCCTTTATCATTATGTAATCCCCCCTTTTTTTTTCTCTTGGTATAGACTTTGTTTTAATGTCTATTTTGTCTGATACCAGTATTACCATACCAACTTTCTTTTCATTTCCATGGAATATCTTTTTCTATCCTTTCACTCTCTGTGTGTGTCTTTAGATCTCAAGTGAGTCTCTCTCTCTCTCTCTCTCTCTAAAAGATTTTATTTATTTATTCATGAGAGACACAGAAAAAGAGGGAAAGACACAGCAGAGGGAGAAGCAGGCTCCTTGCAGGGAGCCTGATGCAGAACTCGATCCTAGGACCCTGGGAAATGCTCTGAGCTGAAAGGAGACACTCAACCACTGAGCCACCCAGACATTCCTCAAGTGAGTCTTTTTTAGGCAGCATAGAGATGGATCCTTTATTTTATCCATCAGGGTGTCTGGGTTTTAAAAGCTCCACAGGGGATGTAGATATATCTGAAAGTTTAAAACCTCTGGCTAGAATGATTTGAGTGTATCAAAATGTATACTGTCTTATGTTCTTGTCAAGAGCTACATGGTGATGGAACATACAGGGAGAATAGCATTCCTTCATTTCACAATTATTTTTGAGTTGCTCTTATTGCAGGCATTGTCTTTAGTGCTGAGTATGTAGTAGTGTTACTAGCATTCCCACCCCTTGTCCTCCAGGGACCCACAGTCTAGTATCTTTTTCTTGGATGGTATTAGAAAAAAGATGTATAAATTTCTAATTACTCTTTGATTTAAGTCTGAGCATTGCTGCTTAGTAAAGCCATTGAAACCATGGGACCTTTGTTTCAAATGATAAGAGCTTTACAGCATTGTAATAAATATTAAGCATGATCCTACATAAATATGCGTGTATATTAGTACAAGGTATCATTTTTATTAAGTCCCACTTGGATTCATTTTTTTTCCTTCTTTCATTTTTTGAATCGTTTCCATTTGGTCAGAAACATTTTAGCAATTACAACTTCATCCTTGACTCACCATGCAGACTCCACCAAAGGTGTTAATATTTAGACCCAGTTTCTTCATCTTGCTAAGGACTGCTAAGGACTGCTATATGAATAAATTTTAAAGTGAAAACAAGGTTTTATTTTCTTAAAGATTTTATTTATTTATTCATGAGAGACATACAGAGATAGGCAGAGACACAAGCAGAGGGACAAGCAGGCTCCATGCAAGGAGCCTGATGTGGGACTTGATCCCAGGACCCCTGGGCCAAAGGCAGAAGCTCAACCACTGAGCCACTCAGGCATCCTGAAAACAAGGTTTAAATAGCATGGCATTTGATATCAGTAGGATTCTATCATGAATCTATCATTTTGATCCCAGAAACTTACTTTTGGCTTAATCAAAGTTTGGAAACTATCTCTGGAGTGTAAACTTTGTTCAGTTCAGGGTTAGCCAGTTTGCCAGCTTCTCATCTTGTACAAGTCATTCACTCCATATGAATGGTCCTCTTAGCTTTTTGCTGCAGAGCTCCCAGGTAGATAAGGAAGACACTATATTGCTATTTTGAGATGGGCATTATTTTTTACAAATCCAAAAGGAATACAAACCTGTAGTTAAGAATGACAAGGGTAAGAGAAAAGATGAAAATAGTCAATTTTGTCATGCTAATCTTCATTTAAGATCTTATTCATTGTATCTCTTCTATAGCAGTTGGCACTTTCTAAGTTGTATTAAAATTATGCATTATATTAGCTTCCTACTACTAGTCTAACAAATTAGCACAAATTAATGACTTAAAACAATATGCATTTTCTAGCTTATACTTCTGAAGGTCAGAAATCTGGCATGGCTCTCACTCAGCTAAGGTCAAGTTGTGGACAGAACTTTCTGGAGGTTCTAAGGGAGAATTCATTTCCTTGCCTCTTCCAGATTCTCGAGACCACTCAAATTATTTGGTTTATGGCCCCCTTTACCTTCAAAACCAGCAACATGAATCATTTACATCTCCTTCTGACTATAGATGAAAAAGTTTCTCTGGTTTTAAGGACTCATGTGATTAGTTCAAGCCCATTTAAATAATCCAGGATAATCTCTCTCATGACAAATGCAAAGTCTCTCTTTTCATGTAGGGTAACATATTGACAGGTTCTAGAGATTAAGGAGTGGACATCTTTGGGTGGCTATTAATCTTCCTACCATGTGTATGTCTGTCTCGTTTCTCCTACTCAATTGTAAGCATTTGGGATTCAAAATGTGTATCTGATCTATTGTATTCTCTACAGAATCTATCCAAGTATATTACACACAACTAAGTGTTCAACTAGCATTTGTTGAATGATCCCATATAACTCAAAATATTTAAAAGATTTATTGGAGCAAATGGTAAACTTGCAGTGTTTCAAGAATTCCTGTAAGAATATTTATTTAAATATATCCAAAACTACTGGAAAATTCATGAACACTTATATAATTTTGCAAGCATTAGGTTACAAAAATTATTTTTTTATTTTCAGTGCTTATACATGACTACAGTATATTATATATTCCAGGAAGCTCCGACTGTGTTAATTTCCAGCTGGATTCCTGTCTGTTAGTAGAGCTTATGCCTGAATGTTTTGCAGTGATGATAAGCACAAGTCAACAATTAGAAATCAGGTGCCTCAGGAAAACTTTCTGGAGCTGGCTTGGATTCTTGCCCTAGACAATTAACTTGCTGATAATTTGCAGTGTTCATCTCTTGTAGACTTGAATGTGAAGTGTTGCTAGACTCCCCAAAGGAGTAGCTTTTAAGAAATGTGTCTTGTATGGTTTGTATCACATAGAGTTCTGCAAGTTGTGCAAAGCAGCCACAGACTCTGGAATCTACAGCTGGCAAGAGAAATAAATATTTCCGTATTGCATTTAGCAATTGCTATGTATTAAGGCAATTTTGTTTAAAAATTATTAAGGGCTTTGTAGCACAAAGACCCTGTTAAATTACACAGAAAGGATTAGATTTAGGGGGTGGGGTAGACTGGGGGATATTGGATATGCAAGCACAGATGGTCTTGATTGACTCATGAACATATCAGAGCCAAGTGGGAAATATAAGTTTTGTGTGGTTATATATGTTATAAAGAAAATTGCCCCTGGTTCTTTCCTGTAAGAAAGTATGAGAAGGGAAGAGAAGGGGAGAGAATAGGATCATGTGGGGAAAGATGAAGCAGACACAAGACCAGCATATGTAGCAGATGTCTGGCAAAGAGAGGGTCATGAGACAGGAGAGCCAAATTCCTTCCTTGGAATGTGAGTGACTGATGAGGGGAGGGATCTTTGGTGCCAAGGATCAAGGTCACTGAGTGGGTATCTATTCTATAGATAGTTGCCTTGGAGTCTAGGTGTAACTCTCCAACCACTCTGTCGGGGTTAGCGTACAAACTGTCTTATTAGGAATGGGTTTGTGCAGAGTTGTTTCTGATCCACCCAATTCCTTCCTTTTCCACAAAGACCTCAGACACCTGGGAAGGATGTGGGCAATTTCAGTTATTCTGAAGTCTGTTCCAAGCCCCTTACAGGCCTTACCTCATATAATCCTCACAAGAACATGAAGTGGTGGTTGTAGAGTGGTGCCTCATTTTACCGATTAGGAAAACCTAAGCACAAGGAGGTAAATAACTTGCCCAGGGTCATACAACCAGCTGATATTAGTACAGGATTTGTAAATACACAGTCTGGCTTCAAAGTGCCCAATTTTAACCCTTCATTGCCTTCATCAACACTATATGGTTTTACCTCTTTAAACTAATGGACCCCTTGAGAAGGTAATTGAAGATTTCACCTTTGTAGTCTTCATAGAACTTGTCAGAACATCAATCTACAAAATAGGTGCTTCATTTCATAGTAAATGAATTATTTACTTAGGGTTCTTATATTACTTATCAGAAACTGGAAGAAGCCTGATTCTTGTATTCCTGTTAACAGAGATGTGTTGCAAGAAGGAGTAGAACCAGTCTCAGCAACACCAGAGTCAACCTGACAGAGAACTAGAGAACTAATCAGAACACAACAGTATTTTTAGTAATCTGCAGCTCTGGTGATACATGGCAACCCTAATGATGTGTTCATGGTGCAGTTTCCCCTCTGCCCTGTTCTCTACATATTTTTTGCTGCCTTCAGGCTTCCACCCCTTGATGTGTCTTCTACTTTCTTTCATTTATTTCTCAAATTCTTTTCCACTGCTGACTCTGACTTTGTACATCTCTCAGTAAAATTCTAAGTGAGAGTTTTGATGGGATTAGTCATTCCACCATTTTGCTGAGTGGAGTTCTCCAGCTAGACCCCTTCTTGCCCTCACCTAGCCTATAGATGGCTATCTTTGGGTGAGACACACATTCTTTTGCTGGAGAAACTGCAGTCAGAATTGGGGGAAGGGTGAGGATCACAGGATATAAATATCTATGGATGGAGAACCACTCTGAAGGGAGCCATGGGTTTGGCAGGGACTTCAAGGTCTCAGAAGGGTACATTATTTGGCTTTCCTCATAGAGTCCTATTCATGAAAATGGGCAAAATTATAGCCACAAAAGTTTGAAAATCTAAGAAAATATGGTGTCCCCAGTGTATATAATAAAACAATAAAGTAGATTAGGAACAACTTTGGAAAGAGTGCTCTGAGCCCTAGACTTCAAAATTGTGCTAAACATGCTTGGAAGGTGTTGAGATGAAACAGATGATTTAACCTTCAAAACTCATTTGTGGAATCTGTCAATCAAACCTAGAAATGTAGCAAAAGATAAAAACTAAAAGCCAACAACATACCATACATACAGTTATTCCAGTTGCTAAGGGAATATATATTTTTTTTAAATCACAATCCTAGTGATAAACATGGTATTCAGTTCTTGGAACAATATAAATCAAATTCATTTAAGAAGTTTAGAAAGTAACGGAAACAGTTACAAAGAGCATTCTTTTTTGTCACAATCTTAAATTTGTAATCCCCTGTTCTCTTTTAGAATGCCATATGGAAAAGAAACAACATTTTAAATGGGTTTCTGAAGAACTGCAGTTGACATGAATACCAAAAAACTTCATAAAACCACTAAATATTTGGCTAGTGTGGAGTCTACTTGAGGTTTTAAAGTCTGAAGACAAATTGTTATGTTAAGAGAAAAAGTCTTCAGACCATGGCTGACCTATCAACTGACCAATAACTTTTCCCACTGAGCATTTAAATCACCCAACCTTCAGAACTACAGACTTCCCTAATTAAGCAGCTTTCCACCCCCCAATGGTTTGGAATGGGTCAGTGTATTGCTTTGGCTTCCTTGGCATGAGCGTGCACAATGTCTGGTCTGGTCAGCCATCCAAACCGCTTTCCCATACATCAAGGATCCAAGATAATTTCACCAGACACTCTAAAGTGCAATTGCAATTTGCCAATTTCCATCTCACGTATCTTCCTAGAAAACAGAGATCTACACACAACCCATGATATTTTTGCACATGGACTGAGATATAGATCTTGGTAGATGTCTCAGAAATCTGAGAATGGATATGCTGCTAGCTATAGTAGTAAATGAAGCATCTTTCATTTTTGGCATTGGGGCACAATTACAAAGTGAATAATAAAGAAAAAAGGGGTTTATATTTGGAATTATGGTTTGAACTGTTTTGAAAGGGCTTCTAAATGTAAGAATATAGTGAATTCAGAGTCAGAGGACAATATGACCTTAAAGTAATAGGGATGCAATAGACTTTCCTGAAGCCGTAAGTCCTTATAGCAGTCTCAGGTAAAACATCTTTACATTCAAATTCCAAGTCAGCAGTTTCAGTAAAATTGTGTGTGTCAAAAGAAAATATATCAACAGTGGGTTCATATTCTGATTTCCTTGGACTTTGCAGTGCTGGAATTCTGCTATTCTCCTTATGCTGGCCAGGGCTGAAAAATACTTGTTATAGAATTTCAGATTGGTAACAAGGCCAGTCTGGTTTATTCATAACAAGTGCTGTGAGAGTTGAAGACAGGCCACTTCAACTGAATAGAGAAAAATGGGGCATCTTTCTGAACATCAGTGGAGAAATCTGTAAATACTTAGCTGCTCTTCAATCTGAGGTCACATGAGTACCTTCGACTTCATTCTACTTAACATGAAAAGGACTGTTTGTCTTTTGAGCATGGAGGGAATAAGCTTCCCCTCAGCTTCTCTCCCTTTCAGAACCAGATCAATATCTGCTGGTCACTTTTATCCTCTAACTTCATCGGGGCTGCTGAGAGTTCACCTTCCCTTATGCTCCCAGGTCCATTGATGAAAGCTCAGGCTCAGCAGTTGGCTAGAGGATGGAAGGGTCAAGGCCAATGTCAGATCCTGCCTGTCTCTAGTATCTTAAGCCCCAGGCTTGTCCCTCATGGATCATTGCCTTCTCAGTCTCTGGGAGTTGTAAGTACCGGGCTTTATTGGCCTGCTTTGTATCTGACAGTTCTAGCACTGTCATCTTTTGGAATCTAGCTATATTTCATGTGGCTATTTCTATGGTATGAGAAGGCTGTCTATATGTTGAAGCTAGTACCTAATAAATTATAGGGCCTCACTAGTGTTTGTGGAGGAGTATATGAAGTTTATGTGATAGCTATTACTTTTGTAAGCCTAGAGGGGAATGGAGCTTGTTCCTTGGGGGAGAACATTCCTGTCATTTAAGTCAGTAGCCTTGGATAATCATGTATAACATAAAGAATACACTAGTGGCAAAATATAGTGAGGAGGACAGCTGGGCTTTGGAGTGGGGATGATTGGAAGGATAGTAATGGATGAAAAGTTTGCAGAAATAATTTTACCCTATCTTATGGCAATTTGTATTCTCCCAGTCAGTCCCACATCTTGAACTGATAAAAGAGCCCCAGAGTGGAGGGGCGCAATGAGAGGAGATTGGTGAATCCCTCTCCATTCTGCACTCTTCCTGACTTACTGTGTGGACACTGAACATTGGAGATACAAGTACATGTGTATGTGTGTCTCTAATAGCGACCAAGGCAGAAGACCACCATGCATCTTATTCTATATTTCAAAGCTAGGTTTCTTGTCAAAACCTCTTTTTAGCACTATCAACCCATGATTTCATAGTTCTTTGTGCCCCCAGTGCTCCTTTATTTTGTTCATTTGTATTTCTCATAGCATCCTGGTGATCAGTACTATTATTTCCATCTGGCAGATGAAAGTTGGGGTTGGGAAAACCATATGACTTGGGCAATCCATCCCAATAAGCAGGGACAGGACCAGGAAGCAAGCTTAGTTTTAGAACATATCCAATTATATAAACTACTAGGCCCCAGAATAGCCTCCTTTTCCCAGTTCCTACTTTTTTTTTTTTCATTCGCATTCATTCAAAATCTGTCTATCTGTTGTGTGGGTCCACTGGCCTGTTGTTATTCTGAAATGGGAAATTTTAAGCCTTGCTCTTCTCTCTGAGCTTGGCAAAGTGTCTCTGGGGAGTATCTTAAGAGAATAAAGTATGCCCTGGCATGTAATTGTTGCTGAAGAAGAGACACAAGACTCAGAACCAGAAGTTCCTTGCCATGCATAAGCTTCATGACCTGGATGAAGCCTGTTGGTGTCTAAGCTTCTCCATTCATATTCCCTGCCTACCCCAACCCCACAGGAATATTACGTGACTAAATGAAAGGAAATTATCATGACCTACTTGGATTTGATGAGTTCTACAGTCTCTTCCAGTTCTGAGATTCTATTGCTCTTTACTGTGGGTAGAGAAGTTGAAAAAAGGAACCATAAGAGATTTTTAGATGACCTATGATTTTGACTTCTACTTATTGACAAGTGAAGACAGTTCTTCAGCTCCTGTCTCATCCTCATCACTAGGATAAATATCTCTGGTCTTCTCAGTCCAGGTACCAATGCTGTAGTTTCCATGCATGGTAATGCTTCAGTTGAGAATTTGAAGCAGAATCTTGGGCAATTCCACAGGTTCTTCAGGGAAAATCCTTTTGTTCTGTTTCTTAGTGTTGATTTACCTCTTTCTTTTCTTCTTCTTTTCTCTCACCCAGTGAAATTTCCTTGTTCTTTCCTGTGTAAGTAGCTTATTAGAGCTCTTTCCAATTGAGTTCAGCTCACCTGTAAGATCCATTGTCTAAAGATCACTGGCCTTTTAGGCCAAATTCTTCCCAAATGGCATTTGAATAACTTAATTGAGTCTTTGGATACTTCTCTCTCTCTCTTTTTTTTTTTTAAAGATTTTATTTATTTATTCATGAGAGACACACAGAGAGAGAGAGGCAGAGACACAGGCAGAGGAGCAGGCTCCATGCAGGGAGCCTAATGTGGGACTCGATCCCAGGTCTCCAGGATCACTCCCTGGGCCAAAGGCGTCGCTAAGCCACTGAGCCACCCGGGATGCCCTGGATACTTCTCCCTCTTGGGATATGGGTCCATTCTGGTTGGAATCAGCTATAGGAGAAAGAGGGCCTAGGAAGAAAAGGTAAGTGTGGGCTTCCACTCAGGGTCCAATGAAAGACCTCTTCCACCAAGCTCAATACTACTTTTGGTTATAGATGATAAAACTTTTACTTTGAACACACGCTGTTTTTGGAGTCAGGAAGTCTTTGTTCATGATCTTGGCTCTGCCTCTTACAAACTATGTGAATTTCTTATTACTTAACAATTTTACCATCTGTAAAGGGGAGAGAGAGTAATATTAGTATCTTCTATTCAATTCACAGAACTGTGTGAAGAAACTATGTCAAAAATGTTTATGTTTGTGAATTTAGACAATGTCATGCATTTTTATGTATTTTTCCAGTTTTATTGAGATATAATTGACATACAATACTCCTTTAGTTTTAAGTGTACAATATAATGATTTGAGATATATATATAATGAAATATATATATATTGAGATTTTATATATATATATATACATATATATATATATATAATGAAATGATAACCACAATAAGTTTCATCAACATCCATCACTTCAGTTACAATTTTTCTTCTTGTGATAAGAACTTTTAAGGTTTTCTCTCTTAGCAACCTTCCAATACACAATACAGTATTGTAAACTATAATTACCACATTGTACATTACAACCCCAGAACTTATTTATAATTACAAATTTGTATCTTTTGACCTCCTTCACTCATTTATATTTTTTAAGTTTTTGTATTTTTAGAATTTATGTTATTTTCTCTAATAAAATAAAATTATACTATGCTCTTAATCTTTATTTGATTATTTGATTGTAGAAATTATTTCTTCCACACACCCAAGCCAGGGAGACTTTAACAATACAGCTAAAGAGCGCCTACATTGTAGCTTCTTTTTCTGCTTCAGTACCCACTTCAGCAATTATACTATGTGTCATTCTATCATACATTTATGTATTTTAGAATTTGAGCTCCTGGAGGGCAGGGGCTTTAGCTGTCCCCTTCATTTCTGTATTCTTCACACATAGTAGTACTTTCTCTGGCATATAGCAGATGCTCAGTAAATATTTGTGAGCAAGTATTTATTAATATGAATGAATGTCCAATAAATAATAATTGTTGACTTTTTACCTCTGGTTGCATGTTTTTTGGCTCAAGTGAAGTATTTTTATAGAAATATCAGTATGTACTAAAGCAGCACACCATTCTACAGTCTAAATACATTTAGAGGAAAAAGGTAACCAAATTTTGTGAAGGTGAAATATAATTTAAAAATCCATTTTGTCTTAGATTTTGAGAACTTGACCCTATAGGTCCTGGTTTTACTGCCAGGGTCAAATCCTTTCCATGATAAAACTTCACCACCATCTCCAAGTTTATAGTTCTTATTCACTTCATGTGAGCATGTCAGACTCATGGTCTGGTGGTGAGCAATTGAAATTCATGTTTCACACATGTAGCATGTGATAAGATTTCCCTTTCTATCAAAGTAAATGCCCAGAGGAGAAAAAAGCAATTCTTTGGGTTCGGGGCATGAGTAGTTTCTTTTTTTCTGTTTTTGCTATGCATGTTAGAAAAATGTGAAGAAAAATCAAAGCCACATTGTCACATGCAATCTGTTCTAGAAGTGAAGCAAAACAAATACTTGTCCTGCCTTGAGAACTTGCCATATCTGATGTTGGCTTTCTGCCATTTGAGACCAAGTATCTTAGAAGGTAGATGCTATGAAAATCATTTATAAATATAAATGAAACAGAAAAATCTAAACTTCATGAGGTCAGTTTTGTCCAAGGAACATAAGGAATGCCAGACTCATTTATCCATGATAGTTTTTCCTTCTGAATCTGATAGATGCCCAGTGTATTCCATGATGTTCTGTGACAAGTCTCAACACAAGGACAATAATAAAACATGTTAAAAAAAAAAAAACCTAAATGAGAAAGTTGTTTTCTTGTAAAAGGAAAAGAACAGTAACAACCCTTCACTGAATACAGAAGAGTAGGATTTTTCTATGGCTGTCTTTAACTTTTCTTTTTTTTAAATTAAGATTTTATTTATTTATTCATGAGAAATGTACAGAAAGAGAGGCAGAGACATAGGCAGAGATAGAAGCAGACTCTATGCAGAGAGCCCATTGTGGGACTTGATCCTGGGACTCCAGAATCACACCCTGAGTCAAAGGCAGACCCTCAATCACTGAGCCACCCAGGTATCTCCATCTTTAACTTTCTTCTGCAGTTGCATTTTCTCTGCCTGCTGAGAGCTGGAGGTCATGTAGATTTTAGCAAGCAGCTCTGTGGACTCATTATTCTCTGCTCTGAATGGAAAATTTACTCCAGAGCACACCTACCATTCTGAACCCATCCCTGCTACTCAGCCCCCAAGTGTAACGACTGTCACTTGCATTGTTTAGTACTAAGGTATAGTAAGTATAGGCTACCATGCCTTACACATTACACAACAGGTTGTGAAGTTAGAGTGTTCTAGAGTTTGCAGTGCATGAAGCAAGGGGTGGTCAGAGCTGAAAGCTGCACCATTACCTGAATACTGGGGAGAGCAGAAGAGGATAAAAAGAGTCCAAAAGTACATAGAGATTTCTTGTTACTTGTGTTACAGATCTCTTTGGCATTGTTGATTTGGGGAAGGTCCCAGGAGACCAGGGCTCACCCATATCTTCTCCCCAGGAAGCCTCATGTAAGTGGGTCAGGATAGGTAGATTTCTGAAAGGTCTCTAACCTGCCAGTGAATAATTCTGGTTTCCTCAAGGCCAGTCTCCTTGATAATTATAGGATAATTATAGTATAATATATTGACTTGATTTAGTTACTCATTTTATTATAACAGTTCCCAGGAGATCCTACTTGCTGATTGATCCTACTACTTTGGGAGACAATATTATAAGAGGGAGATGACTCTATAAAATATTCAGCTGGAAGCAAAAATTACCACTTGACCAGGGCTGTTTTTCTTGTTATTAGGTCACACTTCTGGTATAGAGATGATTCTAAGGAGTTATTCAGAACATTTAACAATCTGAGCGGCTGAAGCACATCAATCAAAGTGGAAGTCTGACTAATCAGAATCGAAAGTTGTTGCCTATAAGAAAAACCCACTGGGTTATACTGGGATAGGAAGATGGACATGTTTATTTCCCACCAGCAGCTCAAACTCTTGTCCTAAGCTTCTAAACCCTATCCTACCATAATTATCATATACTACGGGCTGCTAATCAATAATTGCAGATATATCATGTTAAAAATATTTGATTACTTTTATCCTTAAAATTACTCAATGTCAAGAATTCAGCTAACAAAATTCGACTAATGTAGACTTATCTTTCACCTCCAGTTCTTTGTTCCCAACATTCTAATTAAAAATTAACTACTTCTCCAAAAGAAATACCACTTAAACATCTCTCATACTAACTTTCCCTTATAGATATGTAGGTGGGGCCTCAGGCTAGAACATAGCCTCAATTGGATGCCCCTCTAGAATTCCCCTCCCCGCTCTGCTGAAACTGGGATATACTTGGAATTTTCCTTTTACACACACTTTAACACAACCAGACTCATTCCTTTATCATTCATTATCCTTCCCCTGTTCCGTTCTGTTAGCTCTCTACTCCAGACCACAGTCCTGTCAGGGTCCTGTTTATAATGCTAAAACTACTAAAGCCATTTATTTATTCGTTGCTTTATTTATTGTTATTCATTTATTTACTTGTTGTCATTGAACAGACAAGAGATTAAGAGATGTTTATTTGACTTTTTTTTTTTTTCTTTCTGGTATCTCTGTTAAAAGTCCCCTTCTGGGAGGATGTCAGAATGCTTCAAAAATAAAAATGGAAAAGAAGAAAGAAAAAAGCAAAAGAACAAAGAAAGATAAAATCCTATCAACAGTAAACCAAGTAAATCTTGTTTACCTGTGCCAACTTTTTAAACTCAATTCTTGCTTCCTAAAAGTCTTAAACTCAAAAAAAAAAAAAAAAAAAAAAAAAAGTCTTAAACTCTTAAAAATAGCAGATGAAAATAACACTTTGAGAGTCTTTCTATTTGTTTCCTGTCTTCCCCTCTGTTGCTCTTGACCAGGGCCTAACCTTTCTTGTACTTGGTATACTTTTTCTTATCACCCAGGTTTACTGATTTCTTTGTAACTTGTCCAATGAATCTGGAAACACGTGTGGTGTGGGGCTGAAGTAGTGAAATGGATGTCCACGCTTGCCTCGGGCATTCCTTCCCAGAACTCCAAGGTGAAAGTTGAATGGAAGCCCCTTCCTGTCCTACCCATTTATCTTCAGCTTGCCTATTGTATACCTCTTTTCCTTCAAAGCTATCAATGCTAATTTCTTCTTTTAAAAAAAAAAAAATTAATTCATTTTTTAAAACGTTTTATTTATTTGTTTGAGAGAGAGTGGAGAACACGAGCAGGGGGAGGGGCAGAGAAGAGAAACAGACTCCTCACTGAGTGTGGGGTTTGATCTCAAGACCCTGAATCATGACTTGAAAGAAATCAAGAGTGGGGCGCTTAAGCACCTGAGCCACCCACATGCCCCTGTGCTGATTTCTTCTATATGAAGGCATCACTGGATGGGAGAAGAGGAACACCAATGCTTCCTAGCCCTTATTTTCTACCTTTCCTACTCAAATAACTTGCAGTGGTTCTGGTGGCATTCAGTGGAAACAGATGTTTCCTCTTTCTGAAATGATCTTTTGTATGTTAATATCACTCCCCAGGAAGCCTTCCTTAGACACCCCAGAGCATTTAACCTATAGCATTGTAATAAAGCATTGCAATTGGGATCTCCTACTGGACAGAAGCTCTTTCAGCTCTGGTTTTATTTCATTTCACTTTTTAAATTTTATTATTATCTTTTAATCTATTTTCTCAGCACTTATTCCAGAGCTTAGCTCATCAAGGGTTCTTAGTAAATATTTTGTGGAAATACAAATAAGTTAATTACTCAATAAGAAAGTGGAATATGAACATTTTCTACCAGCTCAGGAAATTTCTTGGCACTTACTCCTCTTTGAACCGTGATTACGAGGATTTTTTTTTTTCTTTATCTGGAATATGGGGAGGAGTGGAGGAACTAGACACCACTTTTATCAGCTACGTGAGACTAAGATCCAAGAAATAATGAAAAGGAAGTTCATGGAGACAGATAATATAATTTGAAGTTGTATGTTCATTAATAGAAGAACCGTGGGACTCTTCTTTATGGGACAGGGTCAAAGGGACTTGGGAGAAAGAAAAAATAATTATTTCTCATTCCATTTGGATACAAATACACTTGGGTAAAATATAAATCAGTAAGCCAGACAAAGACCTTTTGTCTAAGTAATTTAAACTGCTCTTTGCAGTTTTATTGGCATATGTGAAAAGTCAAGTTTTCAGTCATGAAGATTAGAAAGAGAATGGAATTAAGGGTTGGCTAAAAAGGGATCAACGCCATTTTTGGTGTGAAAGGGTGATTGGATCAAGCATTTTATGTCTTTAAGTCACAATTTCCTCATCAAAAGTGAGGATAAAGACAATTGCTTTCTCTACTTTTTGAAGACACAGGCAAATAATATATGTAAAACTGAAAAAATACTTTGAAAAACATTACAGAAATGTAAAACATGCTATTTTCTGAGACATTGTTATCTTCTATTTCAAGGCTAACTTGGGCACTTTTCTTTCAGCCGCAAATGTAGATGTGAACTTTCTGACTTTTCATTAGTGGTAAAGGGAACACCAGGTTTCCCTGTGAAGAAAATGAAACAAAGAGCTGAATGACTTGAAGAAACATGGTTATCATGTCTAATTTCCTACTGCTTTCCAGCAGTATGGCACCGATAACAATTATCTCTGAAGAATTTCATGATACTGAACAAATTCATCCTTATGGGAGAAAGAAGCAGTGACACACATAGGCCTGCCCTGGCCAGTGGAGGCTCAGATAGAAAGGAAGCCAGCCATAAAAATAGCACACTGAGACATAGTTGGAATATTTTGATCTAAGTTGTCAGCCTGTGGATGTGAAGTCTTCTTAACTCCCCAAGATAGCTATTTCCTTACTCAAAGAAATGGGAGGATCAGGCCAATTTTGTCACATCATATATTTCTCTGCCTTCTGGGCACACTCAAGCTATCTCTACCGTGCTAACCTTGGATTCTTTCATTCAGCATTTATAAATTTCCAATTGTAAGATACTGTGCTGGTCTATTGTTCCCAAATTATATGTGATGTTTTGAGGAAGGTCAGCCATGTGATGGTAGAAACCAGAAATAATAGCAAATACATAAAGTTCACCATCAGGCACTGTACTAGAAATAAGAGTGAATGCTTATTTGGTGCTTACCCATGGGCACTGTACTAAAAATGATACGAATTTTTTTAATCCTCACTATAATCCTATGAGAAAAATTCTAGAAATATTTCATTTTATGAATATGGAAATCGAAACACAGGGAGGTCAAGTAATTTACTGAAAGCCACATATCTAACAAAATCAAAACATGAGTGCCAAGAGCCCAGCTCCAGACTTTGGTTGATGATTTTAGTTTTAGCTTAACAAGAAAGGTTTAAATCTGGCAGTTTGAATAAGTAAGATGATTTCTTAGTAAAGTGCTTAAGTTTCCAACAAAGATTGAATTTGAATGTCATCCACAGGAAAATCAAAGGTAACTCTATATAATAATATAACACAATCTATCCCTCTTTTTTGAATGTCTGTTACACTTAGTATAAATATCAGTGTTGATTGTACTTTTGCTCTTTCAGGTGGGTAAATTTTGCCTCTCCATTAGATCATAAACAAGTGAAGAAAAATAACTATTTTTAAAACACTTATCTACCTATTATCTACCTATCTATTTAAGTCATCTTTAATTTGTCCATTTATACTTCCTGCACAGTGTAGGACACATAGTGGGCACCCGTTAAAAACAGTGATTAGCTCAGCCACATTTTTTTCCTTTTCTTTCAATTCACTTACTTTTTATCTTCTTACATTGAGAATGTTGACAGAATGTAAAAGTTTTAAAGAATTGTCCTCCCTGCACTCTGTATTCATCCCATGAACAGCATTCTCTTCCAAATAAAGAACACCTTGGCTTCCTTTAGAAACTGTACTACCCAGAAAAGAAAGAACTAAAAGGCAACTTTGGGGTAGTAGTGGAATTAGGGCAGTCTGGACAAGCCACAATGGCATACGTTTCTCACATGTAAGGGATCAAATACAGAAAGATAGATAGCAACCCCCTCCCCACCACAATAGCACTCTGTAAAACTGTTGTCCATAGTTGTCAGGACAACTATGCCTGATTTTTTGGGGGTTTCCTCTTACCTGAATCATTAGTGTAGCCTGGAATGGCTCATGGAAGCCTGACTATTCCAAACGTTAATTCTAAATATGGAAAAGAGTAAAATCATATGGGATCTGGAATGAAAATGACTCCTTAAGCTATAATGTTTTCCCTCCAGGCACACCATGTCTGTGTTCAAATTTATGAGGACTGCAAAGAAAAATACACATAACACAGGCAAGTCTAAAGGTATTCTGTTTATAAGCTAGGATAAATTCCGTGTGAATTCCTAGATTTTATATGAAAAAGACAAGAGATTTTTCATGAATGAATTATAAGAGGTTTAAGACTGAAATAGAAAGTACATTATCCCTCTGGGCTTTTCTTTCCCTCATTTGTAAAAAATAAAAAAAGTACTTTGAAATCTCTTGTATTAATAATTCCACCCCTACAGGGGATTTCTTGATCAAAAGGAGCAAGCCAGTATGGGAAGTTCAACTTCAATTTTTCAAAATAATCTGATTGTAATAGATAATAAAATAGATTACAATCAAGAGATGGAATTTAAATTCATGTAAACTTTTAATTTGTCATTGTAGGATCACTGATTTGCTTATTAAGCAGACATACAATAAGAATTGTGCTACACGGTGAAAATACAGCAATGAACACTTGTTTTACGCACATACCTCCAAATACCGATTGAATGTTAACCAAAGGAGATTAGGTTGAGGAGCAAAAGCACTAAAAATACAGGTTTCTGCCTGCTTGCCTGTGTTGATGCTTTCTATTCCTTCAAACATCCATTTGTGACAGGTATTTGATTTAGCTGAGGAGATTCTATACTCTGACAATGTTGTATGGAAGGGAGAAATCCCAGGCTGCTTTTGGGAGGCTCACCTATGACCTCAACACAAACATGGTCAAAGAGGATGGTGATAACCCACACTTCATGGAGGCTTTAGTATGGGAAAAGAAGAGTAGGGTTCAACTCATGACTTCCAAATAAGCCAAACTGAGCCAAAACTCTCTTAGACATATCCAACAAATCATGTGTGAACCAGTGCTCTCCGGCAAGGCAGAGACGTGTGACCTTTATGTGTGCTAAATGTAGTTTCTAGGGAACTATAATAATATGGTCACATGTTGATTAGAATGAGATTTATTTCATTGCTGAAGATACACTGGACCTTGATCAAGGGAGCTTGTCAGTGGATTATTAGGGAGAATGGAATGTTGTGGAAGTATTTAGCTAACATTTTAAAACTAACTCTTAATTAAAAGCACTTGTGATGTGCTTTAATAGTGGTATTTGTTCTTGGGCTGATTCTTTATTTCAATTCTAACCAAGTAGCCCAAATAAGTGTTGTAAATATACATAAATGTAACAAACATAGGCCCATGCACCAGTGGTATACTAAACTGTATTTATGTATTATTTTTCATTGTGTCCATTCATCCAGTCTTTGAAACCAAAAGAAGAGGATTAACATTGCCTGGGTGTTTATTTTTCCTTTGGCTATGCTACGAAATACCTGATCCTTCCAGAAACAGATTAAGCAAAGGTTTAAATGTTGCTCTTCTCTTTACTGAGCTTTTTTTCATTATAAGCACTAATTGCATATCTCTTAAAAAGTTTACATGTTACATTGATTAGCATGACCATGATTTATTTTTGTTCATCTTTTGTGTGCATAGAAATGGGAACCTGAGGTTCTAGTCCTGAGTAATTTAACTTTAATAGCAGAAAGAAGGCAAATACACAAATAACATTTTGTAGAAGTTCCTCCACCTACTTTTAGTTAAATTTTTCATTTATTCTTCCAGAATGACCACAAATACTAGAGACATTAAACAAGGTGGTTTGGTCTTCCAAGTCCTAACTATAAAAGAGGTTTTGAGCAATCTTTTGAATGAAGAAAAATATATCAAAGAATGAGGTCAGTAAACTGGCCCACACACCAAATGCAGGTCACTGCTTATTTTTGTAAATAAAGTGTTATTGGAACACAGTCACACATCTATTTGCTTATGTATTAAATATGACTATTTTCTCACTAAAACAGTTGGGTTAAATATTTGAAACAGAGACCCCCTGGCCTACAAAGTCTAAAACATTTCCTATCTCAAAAAAGTTTGTAAGCTCCTGTATAGAGAAAGAAGGAGACGGTATTCCAGTCAAGAGCATAACACTGCATGTATCAAACTTGAAAGCAGTCAGGTAATCAAGGAACAATTTGTAAATGACTTTGAGGTTAATTGCTACGACCATTGATTTGAATAATAATTGATATCTGGGACAGAATTCTGAGAAGGGAAATAAAGTCTAAGTGATTCTTGCATTCTGGGTAGAATGGATCAGAGAATCTAGAAGCTAAGAGATAATAAAGAATTTCAGATAGAACTTACTGAACACAAGTTACCATTATAATCTCGTATTCATTTTTAATTGTCACCTCCTATAGGTAATAGACTGATCTGGAAATTATGTTTTACTTTTGATATTCTCAGTTTTAGATATTGGTAGAATTACCAAATTGGGGTGAGATCTAGACATGGAAAGTCATTCCATGGATATGGGGAAAACTCTAGTCTTGACTCAGCTTATCAATAGTAGAGAAGATATATTTTTCTTTTATGATTCATTTGCTGAACTGTTACCCTGAATGGATATTGAATTTTATCAAATGTTTTTCCTATATCTATTGAAATGATTAATGGTTTTCTTCTTATTCTGTTAATACAGTGAGTTATACTGATTAATTTCCAAATATAAAATCAATATTGCTTTCTTGAAATAAGCTCTACTTGATTATGCTATATAATGATTTTATGTATTACTAAATATGGTATCCTTATATGTTAAATGAATTTTTGAGTGTAAGAGATATTGTTTTGTTGCTTTCTTTCTATTTTTTTCAATTGAAGTATAAATGACACACAATGTTACATTGGTTTCAGGTACGTGACATAGTGATTCAACAATTCTGTAAGTTACGCTACCTCACCGCAGATGTAGCTATCATATGTCACCATTTCTGCTTTGTTGGGTTTTTTCATTTATTTTATTTTTAGATTCCACATACAGGTGAAATCATGGGTTTATCTTTTTCTATCTGCCTCCTTCACTTAGCATAATACCCACTGAATCCATCCATGTTGTTAGAAATAGCAAGGTCTCATTCATTTTTAGGGCTAATATTCCACAGAATATATCTACCTCATCTTCTTTGTTCATCTATCATTGGACACTTAGGTTGCATTCATATGTTGGCTATTAGAAATAATGCCACAATAAATATAGAGGCGCATATATCTTTTGGAATTCGTGTTTTTGTTTTCTTTGGGTCAATACTCAGTAGTGGAATTATTGGATCATATATAGGATTTTTTTTTAATTCTTTGAAGAGCTTCCATACTATTTTCCATAGTGGCTGTACCAATTTACATTCCCACCAATGATGCACAAGGGTTCCTTTTTGTCTATGTCTTCCTCACACTTGTTATTTCTTCTCTTTTTGATACTAGTCTTATGACAGGTGTGAGGTAATATCTTGTTGTTTTGATTTACATTAGCCTGATAATGATTAGCGATATTGAACATCTTTTCATATGTCTATTGGCCATCTGTATGTATTCTCTGGGAAAATATCTGTTCAGGTCCTCTGCCTATGTCTTAAGTGGATTATTTTGGGGTTTTTTGGTATTGAGCTATATGAGTTCCTTACATATTTTGGATATTAATACCTTATCAGACATGATTTGCAAATATCTCCTCCCATTGGGTACGTTGTCTTTTGGGGCTTGTTTGTTTGTTTGTTTGTTTTGAAGGTTTCTTTGCTGTGCAAAAGCTTTTAATTTTGGTGGAGTTCCAATGGTTTATTTTCACTTTTGTTTCCTGCCTGAGAAGACATATCTTGTCTTTGTTTGGATAATGGATTCGTAAGCTTTTCTTTCTTCTCTATTTTCTGAAAGAATATGTGTGATATTGGTTTTATTTCTACCTTAAATAATTGGTAGAATTCACAGTATAAGAATCTTTCTTTCAATTTTCTCATGGGAAGATTTTGAATTACAAATACAATTTCATTTACTTGTGTTTTTTTCTCTTGGTTTTGTTAATTTTTATCTATCAATGGATGTTTTTATTTCACCCAAGTAATTGAATTTTTGGCAGTAATTGTCTATAATTTTTTTATTATTCTAATATCTGTGGTATCTGTAGTGATACCCATTCTTTCTGTCCTAATATTGGTAATATGTATCTTTTCTGTTTTTCTTGAAACTAGAATGTGAATTTTCTTGATTATTTTTTCTCAAAAGCTCAAGTCTTAATTTTATTTATTTATTTATTTATTTATTTATTTTAATTTCCAATCATTCTTTCTCACTTTGTCTCTATTCTTACCTTGGGTTTAATTTGCACATTAAAAAAATAAGTTTTATAAATTCTTAAAGTTTAATATTGATTATTGATTTTAGACCTTTTATTTTATGTTATAATCATCTAAAGAAACAAATTAGCCTAAAAAAACTAATTGTACTCACTGATTTTGACATATTATGTTTTCATTTTCACTTAGTTCAAAGTATTTTCTAATTTCCTTTGTGATTTCTTCCTTAATATATGTGATATTTAGAACTGTGATTTGTAAATTTTTAATTTACAAATATTTGAAGATTTCCCTCTTAGCTTTCTGTTATTATTTCCTAATTCAATTCCATTTTAGACAGAGAGTATATTATATATTTTCTGATCTTCAATTTATTAAGACTTATTTTATGTACTGGGATATAGTTTATCTCAGGGAATCTTTAGTATGAAATTGAAAAGAATGTATATTCTTCAGTTATTGGATGGTAGGTTCTATGAATGTCAGTTTGATCAAGTTATATGATAATGTTGTTCAAGTCAATTAGTATTTTTTGCTGATTTCCATTTACTTCTATCAACTACTGAGAAAAAGATGTTGAAGCCTCCAACTGTAATTAGATATTGTATATTTTTCCTTTTTTGTTCTTTCAGTTTTTGCTACATGTAATTTGAGACTTTGTTATAAGGTGCATACCCTTGTAAGATTTTTTTTTTGATGAATGGACACCTTTATCATTAGAAAATATACCACTTTATTCCTAGTAATATTCCTTATTCTGAATTTACTTTGTCTAATATTTATATAGCCACCCCAGGTTTCTTTTGATTGGTACTTTCATGGTGTATTTTTCATCCTTTTACTATTAATCTATATTTTTAATATTTATGTAGATCTTTTTTAAGTTAAACTTTTAATAATCTGTGCCTTTTAGTGTTTAGACTATTTGCATTTTTTAAAGATATTTATTTATTTGTTTATTTATTCATTCATTCATTCATTCATTCTTGAGAGACACAGAGAGGCACAGACATAGGCAGAGAGAGAAGCAGGCTCCATGCAAGGAGCCCAATGCAAACTCGATCCCAGGACCCTGGAATCACGCCCTGAGCCAAAGGCAGACACTCAACCAATGATTCACCCAGGGGCCCTAGACTATTTGCATTTAATGGAATTGTTGGTACATTTGGGTTTAAATCTACCATGTTGAATTTATTTTCTAATTATTTCATTTGTTATTTGCTTATTTTTCTCTTTTCTTACCTTCTGCAGCTTAATTGAATATTTGAAACTGAATATGCCATTTTATTTCCACTGTTGGCTTATTAGCTATACCATTTTGTTCAATATATTATTTTTTCTTTAAATAGTTAATTATCTTTTAAGGAAATTTAACAATTCGAAAAAAAAGTCTCATTCATTTATTTGGAGTTCTATCACTTTGTCAAAATAGTTTATTTTGTTTTTTTAAGGCATTTAGCATGGTTAGACTCAGACTACAAATTATGCCTCTAGGATAACTACTTAACCTTCAGTTTGATTTTTTTTTTATTTTTTTATTCTTAGCTGAGTGACTTAAAGTCAACACCATGCCTTCATAGCTCAAGCGTCACCCAGAGATTTAGGCAGAATGTGTACACAGAAACTGTGGCACTCTCTCTTTAGTGTCTTGTTTTTTTGGATACCCCCTCACTTTCCAGCATTTGTTCTCTGGGTTTTCAGGCCTGATAGACATGGTGTGTTCTACTGAGTTTTAGCCATCTCCATGATGCCAAGTGTAGTTTGCTCTCAAGCTAAAAGCTGTATAAAATATTTACCTTCTTCCAATTCCAGAATCCACCTGATGTTTTGTGCTATCCAATTCTTTCAGATAATTTCTTTTGCATTTTGTCCAGAGTGTATGGTTATTATTTGCAAGAAAGTCCCTCTAATAGAACATGTTTATCTATGCCACAAGGAGACCTACTTCTATGTATAGTAGACCTAGTAGCAATGAAGACCTATGGGACCCCTATGGAGACCTTTTTTTATTCATAGCTGTCTCCTTTTAGGAACTTTGTTCCAAAATTTCTAGCTGCCTCAATTTCCCCAGGTTTGATCCTCATCTCTTCAACTCAGTGTCACCAACTGAACTTTCTCTGCATTTCCCCCGCCCTGTATTTATTTTCATAATTGACCCCAAGCAGAAAGCCAGAATGAATATAAAGCTCAGCTTTCTTTTTTCCATTCTCTTAGGAATCCCAGTCCTGCATTTTCTGTTTTCCCATATCTGAAAGTGGTTGTTTCTTATATTTTGCCCATTGTTTACAGCAGGAGAGTGTTTAGTTTTTGTTATTTCATTATGGTTGGAAGAAGTTTTGTGGCTTTATTTTTAAAATAGTACTTGAGGAATGTAATAAATAATTATGTCCACTTATATATGTTTTGAAGCATTGTTCCTACTTTTTAAAAGAATACTTACTGTAGAATATTTGGAAAATATAGGAACAAGAAAATAAAATTATTCTGAAATCTAACCAACAATAGACAATTGCTATAACATATAGATGTATATCCTAGAGTTCTTACAGGTTTTTTTAAAGACTTTTTAACATTATAAATGTGTATGTGTAATGTACATATAAATATGTGTAATTATTCTATATTAAATAACATAAAGTATAATAATTTTATATATGACTTATGTAATATATACAAAATTTTAAATAGTTTTTAAAGGATCATTTACAGATCCTAGGTAGAAGATAATAGATCCAGAGTATGATGATACCTAATATTTGTCCTTTAGTGGTTTATTATTCTATCTTCATTAAGCATTAAGCATATTTAGTCAAACTTTTGACTATGCAAAATATATTTACTCAAAACACTTAGGTAGATTTTGCTCCTTGTGTCTCTATTTTATGGGGATGGGTGAAGAAAGTTTCTTTTGGCAAAATGTTTTATGCAAACAGGTTAGATACCTTTTTTTTTAAATTTTTATTTATTTATGATAGTCACACAGAGAGAGAGAGAGAGAGAGAGGCAGAGACACAGGCAGAGGGAGAAGCAGGCTCCATGCCCGACATGGGATTCGATCCGGGGTCTGCAGGATGCGCCCTGGGCCAAAGGCAGGCGCCAAACCGCTGCGCCACCCAGGGATCCCTAGATACCTTTTGTAACTGCTAAATAGAAAGAACAGAAATATTGTATTTTATTATTAAAAATAACAAGAGATTCCAGCTCAACCCTGAGATTGACTATTTGGTATTAGGCACCACACCTGGACCCGACAAAGTAACAGATTCCAAAGAAAAAGTTAGAAGAAAGTACTGCAAGGGTGAGTTTACCTCCTGGGCTGCAGAGTTTTCTTTAAAGATTTTATTTTTGGGACACCTGGGTTGCTCAGTGGTTGAGCATTTGCCTTTGGCTCCAGGATCCAGTCCCGCTTCAGGCTCCCTCCAGGGAGCCTGCTTCTCCCTCTGTTTGTGTCTCTGCCTCTCTCTCTTTGTGTATCTCATGAATAAATAAATAAAATCTCTCTCTAAAAAAAAAAAAGATTTTATTTTTAAGTGATCTCTACACCCAATGTGGGGCTCAAATTCACAATCCCAAGATCAAGTGTCACATACTCCACCAACTGAGCCAGCCAGACACCTGAGCTACAGAATTTATCCATCAACACAATGTATTCATCAATGATCCATTAACATCAGCCAACTGGACCTCAAAATATATTATGGGAGACCTTTTTATGTTTTCCTTTCAATTGCTGATTTATCTTCTGCCTTTTTAAATTTATTCCTTAGTACTGTATTTTAATTTTCTTTCTCTCTTCTTTTATTTCCCTTTCCCCTTCTCTTTCTTTTTATGTTTCTCTCATTTAGTCATTTCAGATTTTTCTCTTATGACTTTCTGCATCTGCAGAAAACATGTCATATATTTTAAAGAGGAGACCAAAAAAATGTTATAACATTTTATTTCCCTTTCAATAGTAGGTTGTTTTCAGAGGTTTAGTCTTCCCTTCAGAATCGAGGGAAATTTGTCCTTTCCCTTGTATTGTTTTCCCATGAATCCCATGTTGTTATCTTTCTGTTTACTTCTTCTTGGAAAAAGATATCCAGAATAGTATTTGCCAACAGACCAACAGGTAAGTGAATTGCCGTTGGCTCTGCGTTTTCTCTACTTAGATATGGGTATCTCTTCTCAGATCTACAGCCAAAGTCAGATAGATGGTCAATTTGAATCACAGTCCAATTCCTGTGTTTTTCAAGTTTTGCTTGAAATATATGTATAATATATGGCTAAATGGATAAAAACTTGAAAAAAAGCATACATTTTGCTTGAAATATATGTATAATATATGGCTAAATGGATAAAATACGTAAAATAGAAGAAAAAACTGCAGTACCCAGCTTGCATTGTTATAAGGGCTCTTCTCAATGGGGCTTAGACGACAGTGTGGTTTTCAAATTGCACTCATGAGCTAATCAACGTCAGAACGCAGAGTTTTGGACCCACTCCCAGACTCCAAGCATAATAGTCTTTAGTATTAGGAGGAGGAAGGCCTGGAAACCTATATTTTGAACAAGTCTCCTAGACAAGTTCTCCTGGCACAAAGCACATCTACCATGATGCTTTACTTGTGGGGATTCCATGACCTGGAATGCAACTCAGCACTGTGTATCTATCTCTACTTCTCACTCATTGTGGCCTCTCCGTAGATGAGACTTACTGACAGTGTAAAGAGAGTCCACCTTATGGTCATCATAAAAAACAGTGTCAGAGATAGAGGCTGCCAAGCATGCTGTCTGATGAGGTTTTTTGTTCCCTCTCTAGACCAATGACCAGACTACAGGGAGATCTAAAGGGATTATTTAATTACTTTCTGGGGAATAGATTCACTTTGTTTCAGTTCCACTACATAAACAGTCCACAGATCGTTATCTCTTCTTTAATTCCTTTGGTCTGAAAATTAAATTTCTGCCAATATTGTCACTGTGTTGCTGGGAGCATTTAGCATTTTAAAACAGAATTCTTGTAAGTACACACAAATTTTTGCAAAAAAAAAATTTGCTTGTCTTAGAGTACAATTATAACAAATTTATTTATGGTTCTTATAATTTTGTTTATATTTAAAGATCTTTTTAAAAATACAGAAAAACAAAAAATAACAGTGTGCTCATTAAGACTGACATTTATTAACATTCTTCCTTATTTAATCAATTTGTATGAAGTAAATAAAACATTAGAGACAAAGTTGAATTTACTTTTACCCCCCATACACATTTTCCATTCCCTTCTACTCTCACCATACACAACCAGTGTTAAACTTAGTAACGATTGTTCAAATTTATTTTTAAAATATTTTAGACACCCACATATATACATATGTATGCTGGAACATGCTATTGTTTTGTATGATTTTTATTAGCATATTTATTCCATTTTCCATATTCTGTCAGTTGCATTTTCCTTTCAAATTTGTGGTTTGAGATCTAGCCCTGTTGATATTGAGATGTTTAATTTTTTTACCTGCTTTATAATTTTCACTCTTATATATATATCTGTCTCATATATATCAAGTCCCTGATTGCTTTCAGCTTTTAAAATATTATAATTTACAATATATTATATTGATAAAATTATATATAAATTGTATTGATATATTTATGTATAAATTATATTGATATATTTATATATAAACTTATATTGATATATATATGTTTATATATATTTATATTATAATATATAAACATTGAGTTTCCTTGCATACATGTGCAAGAGTCTTTCTGGGCTATATATTTGGAAGTGGGATTTTTTTGGTTAATAGGATATGTACATTTAATACTACAAAATATGATCAAGGATTTTCATCACATTTTTGACTTTTTACAATTATCAGGCATGAAAATTTCTACTCTAAATTTTTGCCAACTGTTGATAGGAGAAAATATCTTTTTGCTAATACAATGAGTACAAAAGAAATGCCTTCTTACAATTATCTTACCTCCACATGCACAAGCCTTTTTATTTAGTACACTCATGTATCCCAAGCACTTAAAACAGTGCCTGGCTCATTTAGAGACTCAAAAAGTTATTTGTTGAATGTTAAATACATTTCTTAGTGATACTGAGTGTCTTCTCACATATATACTTGCCATTCAAATTTCTTTCTTTCTTTTCTTTTTTCTTTTTTTTTTTTTTTTGTATATTGTCTAGCTTATTTCCTTTGACATTTTTCTATTGGGTTGTATGTTTTCTTCTTCTTGATTTTAGGAAGTTCTTCATATATTCCCCCTACTAATCTGTTGCTCTATATTTTTCAGACATCTTTATACTATTGTCCTCTCTATTTATTACTTACTAGATTTTATTCTTAAGACAATTTTAGGTTTATAGAAAAATGAATGGAAAGTACAGAGAGTTTCCATATACCTCCCTCCCCACCCTCACGAACAGTTTACCCCTACCGTTAACATCTTGCATTAAAGTAGTAGATTTGTTGTGGCTGTTGAACCATTATAGATATATTATTATTAACTGAAGTCAATAGTTTACATTAGATTCATTTTTTTGTTATACAATCTATGGGTCTTATAAATGTATGAAGATTGTGTCTGCCATTACAATATCATACAGAATAGTTCCACTACCCTAAAAATCACCTGTGCCCCCACTGCTTCGTCCCCATTTACCGTCCCTGAATCCCTGACAAGCACTGATCTTGTTATAATCTCCATAGCTTTACTTTCTAGAATGTTGTATAATTGAAATCACACGTTTTTTTAGTCTTTTCAGATTGCTTCTTTCAGTTAGCAATATACATTTAAGTTTTCCCTATGTCTTTTCATGGTTTGATAGCTCATTTCTTTTATTACTGAATTATATTCCATTGTATAGATGCACTAGTTTGTTTATCATTTATCTATTGAAGGATATCTTGATTACTTTCAAGTTTTGGCAATTATAAATAAGTATTTATTTGGCAATTGTGAACAAAACATACATGTGCAGGCTTATGTGTGACCATAGTTTTCAACTAATTTGGGTAAATACCAAGGAATGATTGCTGGATCATTAAGTGAGAATATGTTTAGTTTTGTAGGAAACTGCAAATGGTCTTTCATAAAGCTGTATCATTCCTTATCTTAGTTTTTTATAATATAGAAATTTTACATTTTGCTTTAGTCAAATGTATCACATTTGTAGTTTGTAACTTTTGTTTCTAAAAATACTATAAAATCATAAAACATTCTGTGAAATCTCTGTGAAAGTTTATTTTCATTTTTACTTTTTAAATTATTTTTGGTTTTTTATTTTTATATTAATTTCTTGAACCTGGCATTTTTGGTCTTCTACATTCTGTTCCAAATCTAATTTTGCCTCTTACCTTCACCATAACTACACTATTCAGGCTAGATCAGTCTGCCTCTTGACTCCAAAATGAGTCATCAGCAGACTTACATCCATGCCTTTGATCATGTTGGTTCCTCTGCCTCAAGATATCATCTCTGTCCTTGTCTTAAGTTTAAGTTCTACTCTTTCTTCAAACTTAAACTAAGTTCAACTTCCCCAATGTGGCCTCCTCTGACCCTTTTTCATTTATTTTTAGGACCCTTTTCCCGTTTTTCATATCCAGGATGTAGTATTAACACTTGGGTCAATAATTTATGGGTATCTTATTAGCAGCCTAAATATAAGAAAGGACTGGTCATGGAAGAAAATATCACATCTTAAGGATTTTTTAAATGGTATTTCATTTATTTATATATTGTGGGAACTCTTAATTTTTTACACATCTCCTAATTTATTCCTCTGCTGTAAATCATGGGGTGTTCTATTTGTCTTGGAAAAGCAAACTCCGTATTTTATTTCTTATTAAAAAGTTATGCTTGGTTTGGACATTTATAAGATGAAATGATAATGCTTTGTGGTTACAGAATATCTTCCATTTAATATATATCACTACCCAGTGTTCAGTGGATAGTAGATTCAAATATCAATATATATTATTCTTTCCCACATCAGTGGCATTTCACACATGGTGTGAGAATCTGCAGCCCAGATAAGCCACAGTAGGGCAATGGCCAACATTCCTATTCTAGAGAAGCTTGAATTCTTGGCCTGGGTGTGGCTTATAACTTTCAATTTAGATCTGATCTTTTTACATATCCCAACAAATTTCCTAACCAAGTGCCATTAGTCAGACTTTCCCCATCATGATCTCCCTACACCCAGACTTTGCCTTCTACATCCAGTGACTGAAGACATGCAGAGCCATGTTATCCATTAAGTGTTTATCTGGGTGGAGAGAAAGATAATTCACTAATATCAGTATGCTTGATATTTAACTGATTTTCCCAGCTGTGATAGGCTTCTCTGCATGAATGTATCACTGTAGAAGTTTAACAAATATTTATCAAAACCACCCTGTTGTCTTTAAAACAAAAAGGTTGGAGATTCCTCCTTCTACCAGCAGAATGTCATGGGTCTGGATAAACTATGAAGTTTAACCTTTAAAGATTGGATACCTTCAGGATGAAAACATAAGATAGGCTACAGTCAGGATGGCATAAATGACTCCATTCACCAAGGTCAAAGAACTTGAGATATTAAAGAGCAAACTCTACCTCATCCAACTTTTGCTATAATATTTTATTGTTTTCCACTAAAAACTTTCCTTTGGGGACGGCTGGGTGACTCAGTGGCTGAGCATCTGCCTCTGGCTCAGGTCATGATCTCGGAGTCCTGGGATCGAGTCCCACATCAGGCTCCCTTCAAGGAGCCTGCTTCTCCCTCTGCCTATATTTCTGCCCCTTTCCCAATGTCTCTCATGAATAAATCTTTAAAAAAATAATAAATAAAATCTTAAAAAAAAAACTTTTCTTTGATGATGAAGCAACTGCTACTGCCTTTTAGACAGGCAACATCTGATTTATTTTTTTTTTCTTTTGTGACTTGCTTTTTTATTTTTTTAATTTATTTTTTATTGGTGTTCAATTTACTAACATACAGAATAACCCCCAGTGCCCGTCACCCATTCACTCCCACCCCCCGCCCTCCTCCCCTTCTACCACCCCTAGTTCGTTTCCCAGAGTTAGCAGTCTTTACATTCTGTCTCCCTTTCTGATATTTCCCAAACATTTCTTCTCCCTTCTCTTATATTCCCTTTCACTATTATTTATATTCCCCAAATGAATGAGAACATATAATGTTTGTCCTTCTCCAACTGACTTACTTCACTCAGCATAATACCCTCCAGTTCCATCCACGTTGAAGCAAATGGTGGGTATTTGTCATTTCTAATAGCTGAGTAATATTCCATTGTATACATAAACCACATCTTTATCCATTCATCTTTCGTTGGACACCGAGGCTCCTTCCACAGTTTGGCTATTGTGGCCATTGCTGCTATAAACATCGGGGTGCAGGTGTCCCGGCGTTTCATTGCATTTGTATCTTTGGGGTAAATCCCCAACAGTGCAATTGCTGGGTCGTAGGGCAGGTCTATTTTTAACTGTTTGAGGAACCTCCACACAGTTTTCCAGAGTGGCTGCACCAGTTCACATTCCCACCAACAGTGTAAGAGGGTTCCCTTTTCTCCGCATCCTCTCCAACATTTGTGGTTTCCTGCCTTGTTAATTTTCCCCATTCTCACTGGTGTGAGGTGGTATCTCATTGTGGTTTTGATTTGTATTTCCCTGATGGCAAGTGATGCAGAGCATTTTCTCATATGCATGTTGGCCATGTCTATGTCTTCCTCTGTGAGATTTCTGTTCATGTCTTTTACCCATTTCATGATTGGATTGTTTGTTTCTTTGGTGTTGAGTTTAATAAGTTCTTTATAGATCTTGGAAACTAGCCCTTTATCTGATATGTCATTTGCAAATATCTTCTCCCATTCTGTAGGTTGTCTTTGAGTTTTGTTGACTGTATCCTTTGCTGTGCAAAAGCTTCTTATCTTGATGAAGTCCCAATAGTTCATTTTTGCTTTTGTTTCTTTTGCCTTCGTGGATGTATCTTGCAAGAAGTTACTATGGCCGAGTTCAAAAAGGGTGTTGCCTGTGTTCTTCTCTAGGATTTTGATGGAATCTTGTCTCACATTTAGATCTTTCATCCATTTTGAGTTTATCTTTGTGTATGGTGAAAGAGAGTGGTCTAGTTTCATTCTTCTGCATGTGGATGTCCAATTTTCCCAGCACCATTTATTGAAGAGACTGTCTTTCTTCCAATGGATAGTCTTTCCTCCTTTATCGAATATTAGTTGCCCATAAAGTTCAGGGTCCACTTCTGGATTCTCTATTCTGTTCCACTGATCTATGTGTCTGTTTTTGTGCCAGTACCACACAGTCTTGATGACCACAGCTTTGTAGTACAACCTGAAATCTGGCATTGTGATGCCCCCAGATATGGTTTTCTTTTTTAAAATTCCCCTGGCTATTCGGGGTCTTTTCTGATTCCACACAAATCTTAAAATAATTTGTTCTAACTCTCTGAAGAAAGTCCATGGTATTTTGATAGGGATTGCATTAAACGTGTATATTGCCCTGGGTAACATTGACATTTTCACAATATTAATTCTGCCAATCCATGAGCATGGAATATTTTTCCATCTCTTTGTGTCTTCCTCAATTTCTTTCAGAAGTGTTCTATAGTTTTGAGGGTATAGATCCTTTACGTCTTTGGTTAGGTTTATTCCTAGGTATCTGATGCTTTTGGGTGCAATTGTAAATGGGATTGACTCCTTAATTTCTCTTTCTTCAGTCTCATTGTTAGTGTATAGAAATGCCACTGACTTCTGGGCATTGATTTTGTATCCTGCCACGCTACCGAATTGCTGTATGAGTTCTAGCAATCTTGGGGTGGAGACTTTTGGGTTTTCTAGGTAGAGTATCATGTCATCGGCGAAGAGGAAGAGTTTGACTTCTTCTTTGCCAATTTGAATGCCTTTAATGTCTTTTTGTTGTCTGATTGCTGAGGCTAGGACTTCCAGTACTATGCTGAACAGCAGTGGTGAGAGTGGACATCCCTGTCTTGTTCCTGATCTTAGGGGAAAGGCTCCCAGTGCTTCCCCATTGAGAATGATATTTGCTGTGGGCTTTTCATAGATGGCTTTTAAGATGTCGAGGAATGTTCCCTCTATCCCTACACTCTGAAGAGTTTTGATCAGGAATGGATGCTGTATTTTGTCAAATGCTTTCTCTGCATCCAATGAGAGGATCATATGGTTCTTGGTTTTTCTCTTGCTGATATGATGAATCACATTGATTGTTTTACGGGTGTTGAACCAGCCTTGTGTCCCAGGGATAAATCCTACTTGGTCATGGTGAATAATTTTCTTAATGTACTGTTGGATCCTATTGGCCAGTATCTTGTTGAGAATTTTTGCATCCATGTTCATCAGGGATATTGGTCTGTAATTCTCCTTTTTGGTGGGGTCTTTGTCTGGTTTTGGAATTAAGGTGATGCTGGCCTCATAGAACGAATTTGGAAGTACTCCATCTCTTTCTATCTTTCCAAACAGCTTTAGGAGAATAGGTATGGTTTCTTCTTTAAACGTTTGATAAAATTCCCCTGGGAAGCCATCTGGCCCTGGACTCTCGTGTCTTGGGAGGTTTTTGATGACTGCTTCAATTTCCTCCCTGGTTATTGGCCTGTTCAGGTTTTCTATTTCTTCCTGTTCCAGTTTTGGTAGTTTGTGGCTTTCCAGGAATGCGTCCATTTCTTCTAGTTTGCCTAATTTATTGGCGTATAGCTGTTCATAATATGTTTTTAAAATCGTTTGTATTTCCTTGGTGTTGGTAGTGATCTCTCCTTTCTCATTCATAATTTTATTAATTTGAGTCTTCTCTCTCTTCTTTTTAATAAGGCTGGCTAATGGTTTATCTATCTTATTAATTCTTTCAAAGAACCAACTCCTGGTTCTGTTGATCTGTTCCACAGTTCTTCTGGTCTCGATTTCGTTGAGTTCTGCTCGAATCTTTATTAACTCCCTTCTTCTCTTGGGTGTAGGATCTATTTGCTGTTTTTTCTCTAGCTCCTTTATGTGTAAGGTGAGCTTTTGTATTTGAGTTCTTTCCAGTTTTTGAATGGATGCTTGTATTGCGATGTATTTCCCCCTAAGGACTGCTTTTGCTGCATCCCAAAGATTTTGAACGGTTGTATCTTCATTCTCATTAGTTTCCATGAATCTTTTTAATTCTTCCTTAATTTCCTGGTTGACCCTTTTATCTTTTAGTAGGATGGTCCTTAACCTCCACGTGTTTGAGGTCCTTCCAAACTTCTTGTTGTGATTTAGTTCTAATTTCAAGGCATTATGGTCTGAGAATATGCAGGGGACAATCCCAATCTTTTGGTATCGGTTCAGACCCGATTTGTGACCCAATATGTGGTCTATTCTGGAGAAAGTTCCATGTGCGCTTGAGAAGAATGTGTATTCAGTTGAGTTTGGATGTAAAGTTCTGTAGATATCTGTGAAATCCATCTGGTCCAGTGTATCATTTAAAGCTCTCGTTTCTTTGGAGATGTTGTGCTTAGAAGACCTATCGAGTATAGAAAGAGCTAGATTGAAGTCCAAGTATAAGTGTATTATTATCTAAGTATTTCTTCACTTTGGTTAATAATTGATTTATATATTTGGCAGCTCCCACATTCGGGGCATATATATTGAGGATTGTTAAGTCCTCTTGTTGAATAGATCCTTTAAGTATGATATAGGGTCCCTCTTCATCTCTCACTACAGTCTTTGGGGTAAATTTTAGTTTATCTGATATAAGGATGGCTACCCCTGCTTTCTTTTGAGGACCATTCGAATGGTAAATGGTTCTCCAACCTTTTATTTTCAGGCTGTAGGTGTCCTTCTGTCTAAAATGAGTCTCTTGTAGACAGCAAATAGATGGGTCCTGCTTTTTTATCCAGTCTGAAACCCTGCGCCTTTTGATGGGGTCATTAATCCCGTTCACATTCAGAGTTACTATTGAGAGATATGAGTTTAGTGTCATCATGATATCTATTCAGTCCTTGTTTTTGTGGACTGTTCCACAGAACTTCTTCTTAAAGGGGAATTTTAAGAGTCCCCCTTAAAATTTCTTGCAGAGCTGGTTTGGAGGTCAAATATTCTTTTAGTTGCTGCCTGTCTTGGAAGCTCTTTATCTCTCCTTCCATTTTGAATGAGAGCCTTGCTGGATAAAGTATTCTTGGTTGCATGTTCTTCTCATTTAGGACCCTGAATATATCCTGCCAGCCCTTTCTGGCCTGCCAGGTCTCTGTGGAGAGGTCTGCTGTTACCCTAATACTCCTCCCCATAAAAGTCAGGGATTTCTTGTCTCTTGCTGCTTTAAGGATCTTCTCCTTATCTTTGGAATTTGCAAGCTTCACTATTAAATGTCGAGGTGTTGAACGGTTTTTATTGATTTTAGGGGGGGATCTCTCTATTTCCTGGATCTGAATGCCTGTTTCCCTTCCCAGATTAGGAAAGTTTTCAGCTAGAATTTGTTCAAATACATATTCTGGCCCTCTGGCCCTTTCGGCGCCCTCGGGAACCCCAATTAAACGTAGGTTTTTCTTTCTCAGGCTGTCGTTTATTTCCCTTAATCTATCTTCATGGTCTTTTAATTGTCTCTTTTTTCCTCAGTTTCCCTCTTTGCTATCAACTTGTCTTCTATGTCACTCACTCGTTCTTCCACCTCGTTAACCCTCGTCGTTAGGACTTCTAGTTTGGATTGCATCTCATTCAATTGATTTTTAATTTCTGCCTGATTAGCTCTAAATTCTGCAGTCATGAAGTCTCTTGAGTCCTTTATACTTTTTTCTAGAGCCACCAGTAGCTGTATAATAGTGCTTCTGAATTGGCTTTCTGACATTGAATTGTAATCCAGATTTTGTAACTCTGTGGGAGAGAGGACTGTTTCTGATTCTTTCTTTTGAGGTGAGGTTTTCCTTCTAGTCATTTTGCTCAGTGCAGAGTGGCCAAAAGCAAGTTGTATTGGGAAAAGGAGAAAAAGAGAGGAGAGAAAGAAGGAAAAAAAAAGAGAAAGAGAAAAAAAAGGGAAGAAAAAAAACGAAAAAAAAAAGAAGAAAAAGAGAAAGAAAAAGAAAGGAGAAAAAAAGGGGGTGGGGGAAGGAAACAAATCAAAAAGCAAAACAAAACAAAACAAAACAACAACAAAAAAAAAAAAAAAAAAAAGAACCACGGGGGAGTATCTTCTGATTCTGTGTACTTTAAGTCCCTTGGCTTCTCCTGGAAGTTGTCAGTCTAGCTGGTGTTCTGGGGGAGGGGCCTGTTGTGCTGATTTTCAGGTGTTAGCACTTGGGGGAGCTGCTGTGCCCCTGCCTGGTGCAGGGCTCAGTGGGGGTTGTTTACCCCGTGAGGCCCCAGGAGCAACAGCCCTAGTGGTTGCTGCAGCTCTGGAAACCTGGATTCAGCCCCCACAGGAACTACTCCGTCTGCAGGGCCTGGAGGCTCCGGGGCGGGGCCGCTGATCTGCTCAGCTGGGGCAGGAGCGTCCTCGCTGTCCTGGGCCCTCCCGGCCTCTGCCTGTCCCGGGGGAGGCGGGATCCTGGGCTGTGTCCCGGCGCCCTGTGCTCCGGAGCCTGCGCTGGTGGATTCGCGCTCCCGCCCCGCAGCCCCCTCCGCGGAGCCGCCCCCGAGCCCCCCCGAGCTGCTCCCGCCCCGCAGCCCCCTCCGCGGAGCCGCCCCCGAGCCCCCCGAGCTGCTCCCCCCCGCAGCCCCCTCCGCGGAGCCGCCCCCGAGCCCCCCGAGCTGCTCCCCCCCGCAGCCCCCTCCGCGGAGCCGCCCCCGAGCCCCCCCGAGCTGCTCCCCCCGCAGCCCCCTCCGCGGAGCCGCCCCCGAGCCCCCCGAGCTGCTCCCCCCCGCAGCCCCCTCCGCGGAGCCGCCCCCGAGCCCCCCGAGCTGCTCCCCCCCGCAGCCCTTCCGCGGAGCCGCCCCCGAGCCCCCCGAGCTCCTCCCCCCGCAGCCCCCTCCGCGGAGCCGCCCCCGAGCCCCCCGAGCTGCTCCCCCCCGCAGCCCCCTCCGCGGAGCCGCCCCCGAGCCCCCGGAGCTGCTCCCCCCCGCAGCCCCCTCCGCGGAGCCGCCCCCGAGCCCCCCCAGCTGCTCCCCCCCGCAGCCCCCTCCGCGGAGCCGCCCCCGAGCCCCCCCGAGCTGCTCCCCCCCGCAGCCCCCTCCGCGGAGCCGCCCCCGAGCCGCCCCCGAGCCCCCCCGAGCTGCTCCCCCCCCGCAGCCCCCTCCGCGGAGCCGCCCCCGAGCCGCCCCCGAGCCCCCCCGAGCTGCTCCCCCCCGCAGCCCCCTCCGCGGAGCCGCCCCCGAGCCCCCCGAGCTGCTCCCCCCCGCAGCCCCCTCCGCGGAGCCGCCCCCGAGCCCCCCCGAGCTGCTCCCCCCCGCAGCCCCCTCCGCGGAGCCGCCCCCGAGCCGCCCCCGAGCCCCCCCGAGCTGCTCCCCCCCCGCAGCCCCCTCCGCGGAGCCGCCCCCGAGCCGCCCCCGAGCCCCCCCGAGCTGCTCCCCCCCGCAGCCCCCTCCGCGGAGCCGCCCCCGAGCCCCCCGAGCTGCTCCCCCCCGCAGCCCCCTCCACGGAGCCGCCCCCGAGCCCCCCGAGCTGCTCCCCCCCGCAGCCCCCTCCGCGGAGCCGCCCCCGAGCCCCCCGAGCTGCTCCCCCCCGCAGCCCTTCCGCGGAGCCGCCCCCGAGCCCCCCGAGCTGCTCCCCCCCGCAGCCCCCTCCGCGGAGCCGCCCCCGAGCCCCCCCGAGCTGCTCCCCCCCGCAGCCCCCTCCGCGGAGCCGCCCCCGAGCCCCCCGAGCTGCTCCCCCCCGCAGCCCCCTCCGCGGAGCCGCCCCCGAGCCCCCCGAGCTGCTCCGGGTCCCCCGTGCGCGCTGCAGCCCTTAGGGAGCTCGGCGCACTCCCCCGGGGCGCAGGTGCCTGTTACTGTCCCCGGGAGCCCGCGGGCCTCCCCGCCCTCCTGGTCCTGCTCCACCTCCCTGAGCCCCTTTCCCCCGGGAAGGTCGGTGCAGCTCCTGCGTCTCCGGGACGGGGCTCTCCTGTCCTGGGGACCCTCGCCCCGGCCTCAGCCCGGCTCCTCGCGGCCCCTCCCCCTCGGAGGCCTTTGTTTCTTTATTTCTTTTTCCCGTCTTCCTACCTTGATAGATGCGCGAACTCTTCTCACTGTTGCCTTCCAGCTGGTCTCTCTTTAAATCTCAGGCCGAATTCATAGATTTTCAGGATGATTTGAAGGTTTTCTAGGTAATTTGGTGGGGACAGGTGACTTGGGGACCCTCCTCTCCCGCCATCTTGCTCCTCCCCCCCCAACATCTGATTTAATATTCATTAATATTAAATACCAGTTCGTAGAGGTGGAGTTATTGCATCATCAACTCTTTTGTCTTTTTTCTCAAAGTTTTAATTTTGGTTATTAGAATTAGAAAAGACTTATAAGCAGAGTACCATGAAGTTACATTTTCTCCCAGATTTAGAATCCAAAGTGGAGGATGCAGAGGATGAAATTTGTATGGAATCAAAATTAATCCTGCATCTCTTAGGAAGGTACACATTAAAGATCAACATAGCATTCCTCAAGTAGTCCAGTGCAGCTCATTTTTTTTTTCTTCAGCATTGGAATAGGTCATTTATATTTGGAGCAAGCACCAGGTAAAGCAGTTGACTTGTATTTAGGTTGTATTAAAAACTATGTTTTTAAATGTGTGCATTTTTACACAATCTAGTTCTAGTAAGGATGTATACTAAATATGTAAGAATATACATTTTTCCGTATTCTTAACCTAGTTAAGAGAGATACCCTGTGAGAGATGCTCTGGAACTGAGATCAACAGAGGAAATAGTATAGTCCAGACTCTCATATCATGCTCAGACTATAACATTATTATTAAGTGGAAGAATGGATGGAATTGAGGAATTTGGATTTGGGTTGCATTTTTTGGTCTCGTTTTGGCTTCTTATAGAGCCTGTATTGTAGTGCTTATATGGTAAATTTGCGGAAGTTAGATACTTAAAAATATAACTTCACCATAAAATTGGTAAAATTGTCACAATAGTTTAGGAGTATAAAAATGTCTTTGATGTTTAGTATATGCTATTGGTATCCAGCAACACTAACAGAATATATGTCTATATGTTAGAAATTGGCTTGAGATACTTACCTATGACCTACTTCTCCAACATATCTTGCCAGCTTCCTCTCATCCTTAAGCTCCATATTTGCCAAATGACTTTGTGCAGTTGCCCAAAAGACCATGGCTTTTCTGGCCCCAAGTGCCTTTGTATATGCTGTTTCTGCTACTCAGGACTTGGCAATATCCTAATTCTGCTTCATATTCTTAATACCCCAAGCCCACCTGGAGAAATGCTCCTCATCTTTTTAAAACTCAAACAAGCATTGCCTCCTCAGTGAAATTTTCCCTGATTCTGTATTATCATTACATGTAATACATGCTTCAATTAGTATATTTTTTGCCACATTTACTTGTATGTTCTGTTTCTTCGATTAGATCATCCATTTAAAAGCAGTGTTTGTAATATATGACTTTGTATCCTCTGCATTAACATGAACATATGATCCAGTCCATATATGATTATTCAGTGAATGAGTAATTCATAGTTATTTATTCTTGTGGTGTTAGGTACAAAAAAAAGACAGAAGAGGCTGATTCAGTGTGGGTTATTCAAATACCTTTTTTCTCAGTTTCTCAGTTACGTTGTCTCTTGCGTTTCTTTTACACCCCAAATGCAAGCCTGGCTATAATACCCATAGGAGCTGATGTCTGTAAAAGAAGAAAAACTACCATATGCTTTCCAAGAACATTCCCTAAAGACTTTTTGGTGTTTCTGCTGCAAGTCCTGTATACTTTGGCTACGCCAGTGGCCTCGCATTTATCTTACCTATCAGGTGTAACACACACTTTCACTCACAATTCAGTGAAAAGCTAATTTCCCACTCAAACTGGGATGTAAGCTTAGTACCAGGAGGGAATCTAGAAGGAGGGAAGAAGTTCTGTTGTCTCCTAAAGTCACAGGAAGGTGAAGCAGACTCCATGAACCTACTAAATTTTAAAGGTAGAACATTGTATGATGAGGGAACATGTCCTTCCCTTCCCCACATCTAACCCTACCCTACATCCTCTGATATTTCTCATCAGTTTATGAGCTAGTGATTGTAAAGTTAATATATTAGAGATGGGTTAATTTATTCCTAGGCATTTCTATAAGTCTTTGAAATTGCAGTCGCTGTTTTTATTCACTTGAATTTTTTAAAAAGTAAATGCTGCTAAAATAAGAATGTACATGTAACTAGTATTGAAAGAGCCTACTTTAATTGTAAGAATATCCTAGTTGGGAATGGTTTCAGAAATAATATTCTTCAAAAGAATCCTACTCTTTAGAGCCTCTTTTGACATATAAGGAAAAGCAGCCAGCCTGAAAAGATGTTATGACTTTCCTCAGGGTCACCTAGCCATCATTTAATTCCTGGACTTCAACCAGCTTTTTGGAGCTTCATATAATGTTCTCTATTTTAAAAGGTGATGAAATTTAGGGTGAGATTGAAGTAAATACCAATAATTTAGTATAATAGAGGATTATTTAAAATAATTTTGGGCTGCAAATTAGGAAGGATAGACATTCTCTTCAAAGAATATGTGTATAAATAAAGTTGACTAAAGTTAGAAATGATACTGGTGTGTAGCCAAAGGAAAATTACTATCAAATGTACAGTGGTGTAAGTGAAATAAATGAATAGAGTTAAGATGGCTAGGTCTTTAAATGGCAGCGCCAGTTACAGTTTTTTATAACTTTTTATTAACTCATTAATTATTGAATAGTATATAAAGAGAAATGGCCAAGAATAAAAATAGATGAAAGTAATCTTCTCATGAAGATATTAATTTTTCCCAGGAAATAACCATTCTTGCTAACACACAGAAATTCTTTATATGTGTAAGTCATGTGGAATCTCTCCACCCTAGATCTTAAAATCCTAGACTACATGGATGATTATAATTTTGGGCCATGAGGTTTTATTCCCTTGTCTTTTATAGAATTTTATCCTAAAGTTTCCAACCAAGTCAGATATGTCTTAGTAATTGTGTTATAACCAAGGAGAGTACTCTGTTGATTCTGTTCCTAATAGCTTGACTTACCAAATAAAACCTGACCAAGAGAAATAGTTCATGTCTGAAAAATGTATACAAAAACATTAAATGTATTGATTTCTGGGACGCCTGGGTGGCTCAGTTGCTAAGCGTCTGCCTTTGGCTCAGGGTGTGATCCCAGGTTCCTGGGATGGAGTCCCACATCAAGCTCCCTGCAGGGAGCCTGTTTCTCCCTCTGCCTGTGTCTCTGCCTCTCTCTGTTGGTCTCTTACGAATATATAAATGAAATCTTTACAAAAAATAAATGTATTGATTTCTTCTAAAAGTATGTGTAAACTGGACATAGGTTAAAATTATCGGTGGATATTTTTTTTAGATGGTCCAGTCTGAGAAAAAAAACTGATGACCAGAAGTCTTTTGAGTGCCTTTTATACCCTTCTCAAACACCTCATGCTGCCCCCAGGATTTCTTGAAGTTTGAATTACAGAACCTTACTGGAGCCTGATTTCCTCCTGCACTAATCCTCTTCAGGCCTTCCACATCCCACATTAAACTCTACTTCCTTGTATCTCATCTACTTAAAGCTCTGATGATAAAATAAAAATTATTCTTGATTAATGTATTATCTTCTCATGTAATTATTATGTAAATGCTCACTTAAGCAAAGTTTCATGGAGGTACAGTTCCAAAGCAGTATAGGCAATGGCACTGATATATGACAAACCAGAGAGGATATGATATATTTGGGATATCAGTTGCTCTTACATTAAACTCCATAGGGAAATCCCTACCTGAAAACTTTTATGTTGTATTAGTTAGTTTCTCCAGAGAAACAGAACCAATTGAATATATATTTATAATAACATTTATTATAAGGATTGGTTCATGGAATTATGGAGGCTGGGAAGCCCCAAGATCTGCAGACAGCAAGGTAAAGGCTGAAGACCCAGATACAGTGGTAGATAGTACTGGTCTGGAAGCCGGGAGACTCAAGACCCTAGAAGAACTGAGTTTTTGTTTGAAAGCAGAAAAAGACCTATGTCCCAGATCAAGTAGTCAGAAAGGAAGAGTACCTTCTTATTCAGCCTTTTTGTACTATTCAGATCTTCAGTTGATCACATTAGGTCTACTCACATTAAGATCAATCTACTCTATCCAGTCTACTGAGTCAAACAAATATTAATCCCTTTAGGAATAGCTTCACAGAGACACCCAGAATAATGTTTGATCAGGTGTCTGGGCACTTTGTGGCCCAGCCAAGTTGACATATAAAATTAATCACAGGTGGACAATGAATAGTTTTATCTGCAAGATTCTAGAGAGCAGACTGAGAAAAATGGACAAAATTCATGGGCTTATTATAGGAAGAAGTTTCTAACAGGTACAATTATGAAAAAGAATGACTGTTTTGTTAGAGAGCTTCCAGATCTTCAGGCTGAAGCTGGTCGGTAATGGATTCGTCAGAAGGAGTTCCTGCTTCGAGTGAAGGTTGGACTACATCCCCCTCTCCGCCACCTCCAAGATGTTTCTACTGCAAAGATCTGTAATATGCTCAGTATTTAGGGGCCAGTCTTATTTTCCTATAATGTGAGCCAACCCTCTGTTCTCTATATTATAGCCAGAAAGACCTCTTCAAAATACTTATCTGATTCTGTAGTCAATTTGTTAAGGAAGTTCTTCCAGAAATGGATAAGGGAGTACAAAGGAGGAGTCAAGCCTAGTCCCAACCCCAGCCTTTCTCCAGTGTAGAGTAAAATAAAAACTACATCCTAGAGATGATCCCATAAGCTGTGAAGTGTCCCAACAGCTGATCTCTCCCAGGTACTCCCTGCTCCCTGCAGCTGTGCGCAGAGCAGCTTCAGTCACCCCAAAACAGACCCCTGAAGCATGGTGCTGGAGTAAGCCATTAGGAGCACAGTACAGACTAGCTGAGGCATGGACGTACAGAAAGCAACCATAAGAGGGTTCTGAGGTGATCTAGGCAGATAACTGACAATGTTCCTATCATGTTTCATTTTGGTTTGTAATGATATGTGACCCCAAATGCCAGTCATGCTAGGGTTAAGAAACCCTGAGGATGACATGAATAAATCAATTAATGAAATGATCAACCTCTCAAAATCTTGTAACAAAAACAATTCCTATATTTCATTTTATAGGAAAAACATTTTTTTCCAACATATCAGGCAGATTCTATGAATAATTCGTTTATTCTTGAAATAAATATAAACTAGGTCCTGCACCATAAGAAACTTCTATGTTGCTAAGTTTTTTGTTTTTTGTTTTCTAACTACCTGACAGTTGAAAAAACTTGGGAGGTGGGGGAAATGGGCTTCCACTCAGTTCTACGTTTTTCAGGAACAAACCAGTGAGAGTGAGATTGACGTCTTGCTGACTGTTTAACAGCCAACATTGCCACCTGCTACCTTGAAGCAACAAGCAGTCTGTTGGCACCCTTGTGCTTGATGAGAAAACCAAGGGATGATGAATAGCCAGTCCCCAAAATCAAACAGGGCGCGCAGCAGTAGCTGGCACAAGATGAAGTGCTTGCTAAGGAAATAGAATGGCGAGTTGAAGCTCCCAGACCATTGATCAAACTTGTTTGTAGCCAACAATCAGTGTTTTGCTTTTGGCTGCTAAATCTCACTACCCTTCCTGGTTCAAAAGGAAGCCAAGGACCCTTCATCTGTTTATACAGACCATGTGTAACTACAAACAGAACTGCACAAAGTTATTCCTTTGGAGCCCAGGCATCCATGTACTTCCCCTGTATATAAGCCAAAAAATGAATGTGTTCACTGTTTTTTATTGCCCTGTGGGATCTTGCTACAGATTTACTAGTGGTATGACTTAACCTATATTTCCAACCTTCAAATGGAAGAAAGTTTAAAACCAGTAGTTCCTTTTATTGTTCATAGAAACTGGGACTTTCTTTGACCCCGTTTATGAATATTGAAAGACCTCTCCATGGACTTCTCCATTTCACTTTATAAACTAAACTAAAATAGTTGATTAACCTATGGAGTAAGTAGCCACACCTAGTAAAGTGCACCTTACTGTTAAACAGCATCCATAGTGTTATATAAAAACAAACTAATATCAGTAAGGAAAAATACATCTCCATTATAACTCTTTCCATGAAAGTCTCAAGATCAAGGCTGTGGACTCAGAAGAGTTTGAAAACACCCATTAATACACGGAGTTTTGCATCATTTTCACAATGCCATCTGGCCCTTTTAAATGATTGATCTTTCCTTCTGTGCTGAATCTTCAGGTTTACATACTTCTTTTATTGCATTATCATACTGTTTTTTTATTACTATTATTAATCAAAAGACATTTTCTAGATGTTTAGATCTTGAAGGCGATGCTTTCTGTCTTATTTACTTAGTTTTAGCCTCTAATGCAGTGCACATATAATTAGTGCTCAGTATACATATATTAGATGAGAGAATTAATGAATGGAAAATATAAAGCAAAAGATAGGAAGAAATGAATCCTTCAGCTCTTTTATTGCCTGTGGACAGAATTCTAAGATGACCGCCAGTGACTCACTCTTATATAATCTTTTCCTCTTTAGAGTGGATGAATCTATGAAGATGATGAGTTATCATTCCTGTGATTATGTTACCTTATATAGCAAAAGGGAGTTCTGAAGATGTAGTTAGGATGATTAAGTTTACACATTTAAATACTGCAGATTTTGCTTTTAGTTACTAAAAATGTTACAGATGTACTTCCAGTTACTGAGCAGCTGACCTGGGATTAACAAAAGCAGAGATGATTTAGATGGGCTGAATCACATGAGCACTGTAAATTTGAATTTAGAGGTCCGAGATAGATGTCAGAGGCTGAAAGCAGCAGAGATCTGATTTTGCTGACCTTGAATGTGCAACTACCATGTTATAGAGAGGGCCATGTGTCAGGGAATGGTAAACATCTACTAATCTTAAAGTTATAAGAAACTGTTTTCTGCATGAGGGTTGGAAATTTGCCTCAAGGCCAAGAATAATGTAGACTTCTCATAAATATTTATTGAATGAATCACAGGTTTTTATTTGGGTGGAATTGCTTGATATATATACATATGTGTGTATATATATATTCTGTTGCTATACTATTGCAATTGTGAAGAGTAGGGAAAGTATAAAGTAGGATTGTTTTCCTTGAGGGATTTATATTCTGTTGCTTTTCTTATAAAATAGAAATTAGCACATAGAAAAGGACAAGCTGAACAAACTTTTTTCTTTCCTCTAGTAGACTTTTGAATGCTGTTGAGGGAATACCATAAACATTGGAGTCAGACAAATTTGAGTTTATACCTAGGTGCAGTGACTTACTGCTGTCATTCTATTGAAAACCTCCATTCCTCATCTGTTGGCAGGGATTAATAATATTTACCCTGTAGACTTGTTTCAAGAACTAAAGGCAATATAGAAAGCAAGTGGAGGTGTTTAATAAATAGCAACATCAGTTTTGGACTGACTTAATGACTTCTGGTACTTTATTCCTCATTTTTCTTACCCCCTTAACTAAATAAGTCTTTAATGTGGATAGGCATTGATCAATTCCTCTTGGAAATATTTATGTGTATTATTTATGTTTAAAAGATCTATATTTAAAATATATTCTTTATAATAGATACACATAAAAGTTAATTTAGAGTTCAATGTTGAACACAAATCTTAATAAACAATAATAGGTACAGGGTGTAGTAATGGAGGACATATTGAACTAGGGATGTGGAAATATGGATTACACATTCAGCAGCATGACCTTAGGCAAATGATGCTACATTCCTCTGCAGAAGACTCCTATGACTCCCAAAGGCCTTAGAATAAAATCAAAATTCCTACCATAGGTCAAGATGGGCTCCTGCTGTTGGCCCTGAACTCTAGATCTCACTCTGCCCCTAATTTATGCCCTTTCCCAATGGGCAATGTGTTCGTGAGCCTAAATGGATGTGCCCACCTGGAAACCTGTCTACCTTTGAGATCAGATCAAGATAGCTAGAACCCAGATCTGTCCCTGATTCAAACGGACTTGAGTCCATTTCTGAGGAGTACATTATCTTTTACCTTGGGGTGATCTTATATGAGACCACTACCAACCTCACAGGAGGCACTTCCCAAACACCTTCCTTTCTCTGAGTTTGCTAATGTTTTCTCAGCTAGAATACCTTCCCAACTTCCACATTTCCTTGATTTGCCAATCAGAACGAATACTTGTTCCTCAACTAAACATATTTTATGTCTCTGCATTTTATGTTGGCTGTTTGTCAGTCTTCTATCCTAAATTATAAGTGGACGGTAAGCAAGCCTTTCTTGTTCATGTTGTTCTCTACAGTACATATTTCAGGGCCCTGCACCCAGGAAACATCTTGCAAATTAAAGAATTAACATTTCCTGAGCCTCGGTTTCTCACCTCTAAAAAGCAGAGTCCTATAAAGATTATCTCTAAAGTTTGTTCCAGGTTTACTATTTTATAGTGCTTCATATGAAAATCTTATAAGATTTCAGTGACCAGAAAAACAATATTGAAATGCATAATATAATGGAGTCCTAGAAATAATTTAGACCAGGAAAGTAGGAGTCAGTATAGGAATTCTTCCTATGACATCCTGGAAAGATAATTACTCAGCCTACCTTGAAGATCTCCAACAGTAAGGAGCTTACCATCTTATAAGTCAGCATTTTACTTCATTTTCCTTGAAATGTGAATGATCAAAGAATGCTTTTCCTTATATGGAACTTAATGCAAATATTCTATCTGAACCAAACATTTTCAGTTTTGTGTTCCTAGTGTGACATGGCATCCAGACACCTTGTCTTTCTTGTGGTCCTACACTGAGCACATTCCAATCTCTAATTCCACCTTCTAAATGAAGACAGTTAGGAATGCCTGTCTA